>NW_007731047.1:46834-93194 GCF_000696425.1 Galeopterus variegatus | reverse complement strand
AATATATATATATATATATATATATATATATATATATTCATTACACATAACAGAATACCTGAAAGTGGGTAATTTATAAAGAAGTGAAATTTATTTCTTATGGTTTTAAAGGCTAGGAAGTCCAAGTTCCAGGGGGTGCATTTGGTGAGAGCTTCTTGGTGAGAACAACCTGAAGAGCCCCAACGCAGCCCTGGCTATCACATAGTGAGGGTTGAGCAAGAGCACTCTAATGTGCTCACCTGTTCTCTTTATAACCAGTCTACTCCCTGATAACCCATTAAACCATTCACCCATTAATCCAATCACTTCTCAAAGGCCCCACCTTTCAAATACCATATTGGGGACTAAGTTTCAACATGAACTTGGGGGGACACTCAAACCACAGCACTCTCGATGTTCCCCTTTGATGACTTGTCACTGTCACTCTCTTGTCAGCCCTTTCCCCATCCTGGTTCCAAACTCACTACCTCCCCCATCTTCTCCCCACTGTAGGAGAGAAAAGATTTCTCATCCATCACAAGGTTCATGGCTGTGGCCCCTAAAACAAAAAACAGATCAAGAAGAGGAAAGCATACAAATTTATTTAATATAAGCTTTACAGGACACAGGAACATTCACAAATGAAGACCCACAGAAACAGGGAAAACTGTATTTTGATGCTGTTTGATGATGAAGTGGGGCCGGCCCCATTGCTCGCTCGGGAGAGTGCGGCGCTGGTAGCGCCGAGGCAATGGGATCAGATCCTATATAGGGATGGCCAGCACACTCACTGGCTGAGCGTGGTGCAGACCACACTGTGCCGAGGGTTGCAATCCCCTTACTGGTCAAAAAAATAAAGAAAGAAAGAAGTGGCCAGTTGTAGGTAAGCATAATTGAACAAACGGGGTATGATCTAATAGTAATAAACTGGGGGAAATTTAGCAAGAACTATTTGTCCAAATTCTTTCCTGTGTCTCTGTGTCTTCAGAGATAAAGACACTTCTTTCCTCTGGATATAGCAAGGGTACCACAACATGAGGGTCTTACTCAGAGGAAGGACAGAAAATTCTTTTATGTCCTGCTTCAGGGGAGAAGGGCAAGGGGAAGGTCAGATAGACCTTCCTACTTGATCTGTTTTCTCAAATGCCAAGGTGTCATATTTTGGGGTGGCATGTCCCTAATCCCATCACCAACCTTGGCGTTATCAGCATTATGCTCTAACCAACTGTGCTAACCAGCCAGCCCCACTCTTTTCTTATTTCAATTCAGTTATCTCTGATATCTTTAACCCAGCACCCTCACACCTATCATCCCAGTCAACAAACAGAGGATCCTTCTTTGAAAGCATTTGGGGATTATCCATGCAACTCCTTTTCTGCTTTTCCACATGTCACAATTGTTTGTCCTGTCTCAGGGAAATCAAAGGCAGCCTTGAAAGGTAAAAGAAGTTACAAAGAAGCATCCTGCAACTAGAGAGACTATAGAAAGGAAGAAAAAAACAGTCACCTTTCTTTAAAATTTAGAGCCAAAAAGACTATAGTTAGGAGTTTGTATTTCATTCCAAAATTTGGGGATTTTTACACATCTCGTATCTGGATACATTATAATTCTTGACCTCTATCTGAACACTCTCACTACATGCAGATTAAGAGGTTGTTGCATTCCTTTTAAATATCTAGTAGTTTTGACAGAGCTTATTGTTTACCAGATTCACTGTTTCATTCATATCTATTGTAATGGTTTTTGTCTTACAAATTTGTTACACACAAAAAAATGTGATTCGTCTAAAATATTTATAACATATTAATGAGGTTCAGGAGACACCACCCCAATATGACTGTAGGAGACTAGAATATGCCACCCTAAATATGCCTCTTTGGCATGAGGATTATTTTGAGCTCATTATTTTGAGAAATGGAAGACCTAGAAGAAGCTCTGGAAACAGAGTAGAAGTTACCCTTTTGTAAGAGAAATTTACATCTTTAAAGGAAATCTCCATTTGTAAGGGTTTCTCCCTCTCTGTACCAGAAAGACAGGGATGACTCCAAATCATGAGAAACTCTTATCAATGGAGAAGGTATTGACACAGAAAGGCATAATAAACCTTGTTCTTGTTTACCACGCTTTTCCTGGCTATCTTGTCGTAACTGTGTCTTCTCTACACCCTTCTTTTTCCATTTCAGGGAGCCATGGTTCCCATTCAGATGTCATACCAGTTGACCTGTTTAACTGCCTCCCTCAACTTCTCAAACCAGTTACTGTGAATAGTCTCTTATCCATGAAATAGTCTCATAGAATAAATATGTATAAATATTTTTAAATGGACCAGAAAATATCTTTAACTTATAAAACTAAAGTATATAGTATTAAATTACACAAAATACAATAGGATTAAAAGGTATGGACATGTCTATAGAGAAAAAAGCCAGCAAAAAATTCAAGTTGTTTGTTTTTTAAAGCATTGGTAATATTGGAGGTGTGTTGTTACTGAGACTTTAGGGATTTGGTTGAATTAAAAAATTTTTTTCCCTGATCATCTTTCCTATATATATATGAGGTATATATGCTATTAAACTTCTATTTGTTTTTCTCTTATTCATTTGTCTTTTGTTACAGAGGTCTGACCCAAGGGTAGAGAAGGGTAGAGAGAAAAGTATCTTTCCTCCCCTATAGTTCATTAAAAGAATCAAAAATTACTAAAAATGGGAAACCAGTTGGGGTGGGGGAATTAAGCAGGGGAGTGGCATAAATTAACTTAACAATATAAGTATTAAATAAAAATGATAGGAGGCCATTGTTTTGGACTAAGTTCCTGCAGTAGGTCCCAAAAGACCAGCTAAAGATCAAAATGGAGTCACCCCCGGTAAGTGCCACATCACTTAGGCTGTGGTCTGACCTTCCAAGAAGTCAGAAGAAAGATAACAGCCGATTTCCAGAACAGGCCAGTTCAGTAGGAATGATAATGAAATTCCCAGTGCATTAATCCTTACACAAAAGAGATACCCTGAAGCAACCCAATGCTATTTTTTTATTGTTCTGTCTTCCTGTCCCACCTTACAAGGAAAATAACTTGGAAATTGCTGATCCACTTATTGTTCTTTGTTTCTACTTTCTTTATCCTTTTTCTGTCTATAAAACCAAACTCCTCTGCTTGGCTCATTGGAACACTTATTCTATTTTATAGAATAGCATGTTGCCAAATTCTAGAATCCCAATAAAGCCAATTGATATCTTCAACTAAACTTGTTATAACTTTGTTTTTTGACATGAAATAATCTGGCTTCAGGGCAGAGAATTAAGTAGCAAAGAGGAAAAACAAGAAGACCAG
The DNA here is from genome assembly GCF_000696425.1 of Galeopterus variegatus. NCBI lineage: Eukaryota > Metazoa > Chordata > Mammalia > Dermoptera > Cynocephalidae > Galeopterus > Galeopterus variegatus. The sequence continues at coordinate 89,887 of NW_007731047.1, read as the reverse complement.
TTAGAAAGCTATTTCAATAATCCAGGCATTTTTCAATAATTCAGAAGTTAAGACAATTCCAATAAATATACAGCTGAAGTGTCCCTTTATTTTGCCTATAAAAGGGGTTTTTCATGAGCATTTAATGCTATAAATGAAATTGTAAGAGAAAGCCTAAACTAGTATATGGTACAAAATATTTTAAATGCTTTGGAAGCAATCACATTTCCACAGTTAATACACTATTATGAACTATTATTTGCTTTTGAAAGTATGTTCTTGAAAAACTTTCACTACACCACAATTTGTCCAGTACTTCAAGTGTGTGCAATACCAAGCACATGTTGCATAGTCAATATTTACTAAATAAATATACACATTCCTCATTTCTTTAAAAATAGCCTCCCATTCAGATGTCATACCAGTTGACCTGTTTAACTGCCTCCCTCAACTTCTCAAACCAGTTACTGTGAATAGTCTCTTATCCATGAAATAGTCTCATAGAATAAATATGTATAAATATTTTTAAATGGACCAGAAAATATCTTTAACTTATAAAACTAAAGTATATAGTATTAAATTACACAAAATACAATAGGATTAAAAGGTATGGACATGTCTATAGAGAAAAAAGCCAGCAAAAAATTCAAGTTGTTTGTTTTTTAAAGCATTGGTAATATTGGAGGTGTGTTGTTACTGAGACTTTAGGGATTTGGTTGAATTAAAAAATTCCCAATAGTGAGGACTGCTTAAAAGAAGAATGAGTAAGGAAGAGAAATTTAGCATCTCCTTTTCTAGGAGGCTTTATAAAGATAACAGTCCTTTGTTGGGGCTCAGAAAACAATACCCCAAAATATGGTGCTTTGGCATGCTGAGTGCTTTGAACAAAGAAGAGTGAAAGGCCTCAGAAATAAACCTCAGAACTAAGGTTTCTCATTGACTTTCTCCTGCCTCATCCTTTCCCTTCTGTAGCACGTGGTGGAGGGGGCTCTCTCTCACTCTCCAAACTTCCCTTATCTGACTGAGAGAATATCTTCCAAAAGGAATGTAATTGACTTGAACCCTCTCCCTAGGGATCTCATCAAACAACCAGAGGAGATTAATCACCCAAGAGGACAACGGTCATCATCACACCCAGACAGGTTATCAGAGCAACTTGTATTACCTGATAAACTTTATTTGCATAATAAGACAACCTTTGTTTACCATGCTGTTCCTTCCTCCCTTTTCCCTCCCATAACTTGTCACCACTTTCCCCAAAACCTCAAGTCCTATTCCATAAGGTTATAAAAACTTCAACCATCTGGCCCCTCCCTGGAGTCTGCTATTCTTTGAGACTGTATTGCAGGAGCCTCAGATCTGAAAGGGCGCTCACGCATTACTTGCCTATTCCAAAAAACTCACCTGGTATTTCAATAGGTAGAGACAGTTTATTAGACTTACAGGAGTCACTGACGGTGGCTGGCCAGCTAGATATCTGCCCCACCACACGGTGCATTACAACAGTTATATAGTGAACAGTTCAAAGTAGGGGTGTAAATTATTTTCAAGCTCATGTGCAGCTCACATAGCTTAGATCAAGTGTAGATCTGGCTGAGTAAGTAAGTTGATCTACTTGCTACTCTCCTTGGAGCCAGAGTGCTTTAACAGCAGCATGCTAATTCATTTACTTAGTGTCCCTGCTTCCTCCAGTCCTCCATTTAAACGGGATATTCCTTTCTTTGGGTAACTACCTTGGCCAGGTTTAGTATCTTGGTGGGGGAGGGGGAACACTGGTATGCACGGGGAAGGGGAATAGGGACATGTCCAGCATTTACCCTACAGAGGCTGTCATGTGCATGCTCATAGTTAAAATGGTTTTCCTCCTGTTCATCCGTCTATTATCAGTTTATTTCAGTGGACTCAGTTATTGAACCTTTGTTAAGAAAGAGCCCCCCAAGGTCCTTGCCACACTTGAAAGTAATCATACTGCATTTATTTAAAAATAAATTATTATTCAAACTTTTCACCAATTTTCACCAATATCCTAAAAGGTAAACAATTGCCAGTCTCTTTGCCTTCAATTCAAAAAGTGTCATAAATTCAAAACTAGTAGGACTACATGAATAATCCCCAAGGCACCCTAGTGAATTAAGTTACCATTTCATTCCACATTAATTGATAATGGACAAGACAATTATTAAGCACCTAGTACATGCAGTGCACTGTACCAATAAGGAAAAATCATCTAGATTCTGCCTCCCAAGAAGTTATTATCTAAATGAATACATATACACAAGCCTACATATAAACAAAAATCTGGCTGGCCAGTTAGCTCAGTTGATTAGAGCATGGTACTAATACCACCAAGGTCCTGGGTTCGATCTCTGTACCAGCTATCTGCCTAAAAAAAAAAATCTGGAGTAGCTGAGGACAGTGATGGCTGCATAGCAACCCATCTCCCAGGATCTCTCATCAAATGATTTGAAACAACTAGAAAGAAGATGTCATTTCTACACCAAAACATGTATTCAGTACAACTTGAAGGCAGAGAAAGCCAAAACTGCAAAATAACTATGATTGAAAGGGAAAAATCGCCAAATCACAGTAAGTGCTCTCTCACTCTGTCATCCCCCCCATCTAGTCGCAAGACTTTGTAGAGACAGACCAGGAAAAACTAAATGGAAGAAAGAAGGGACCTGAGAGTGAGTTGAACACCCTCTAGATTGTTTAAATTCACCATACATTAGAAAATGAGGAAAAGCATCTAAGCATGTCAGAGCACTGGCTACTGGGGAGGAATTTCAAACACTAGCACTTTAAAGGACCTGGCACCACTGAAAAGAAATGGAGCAATGTAAAGGGTCAGGTGTGATTTTTTAAAAGATAGACTACATTTAAAGAGATTGTCTTTGAAATGCATAGCTCTGGGGGAGGGGGAAAAAAGGCCAAAGAAAGGAAGGCAAGCCCTTTGGCAATTTTGCAGTAAAGGGAAAAAGAAGAAAAAAAGGAAGGAAAAAATGGAAGGTCCTATAAAACAAAAAAAAATCACAAAGTGGGAGGACTCACAACCCATTTCCCATCATTAAAACAAACAAACAAACAAAAAGAAAACTGTTAAATACCCAAAGTTTTCTATACTTTCTGAAGAGGGTACCATTAAATGAGGAATCTATATAATCCCAATATCATAAAATCAAATATGAAGACAACTGTGTCTAGACGGATGGATGGGTCGAAGGAAGGAAGGAAGGAAGGAAGGGCAATCAGGTTTTCCAGAGATCCACTGGAAGAGTTTTGTTTATATTTCTTTGTAAAAGACTGGAGATTGCATGGTGACTTCTAAGTGCAAGAACATCTGAAATGATGATATATAATCTTTCCCAGCCTATGGTGCAAGATAGAAAAAGAAAAGGGATTTTGGAAGCTTTGGGGTGTTATCTCTCTCATATGCCTGAAATATATTACTTTCATCCTCGCACTTGATCAGTAGTTCAGCTAGATATAAAAGTATAAGCTGAAAATTCATATTACCTCAGACTTTTGAAGTCATTGCCACATTGTCTTCCAGCTTCAGTATTATTGTTAAAAGCCAATTGTCATTTCTATCCTCTGCCCTGTCCCGACCCACGGGATATTCAACGCAGACCCTGGAGGGGGGAGTGGGAATGGGATGGAACAAGAGACACAAGAAACTGAGACAAGACAGTATTCTGATCAAGTCTCATTTATTAGCCAGAAGGTCACAGTTTATATAGACAGCAGGAGGGAATCAGCAGATAATTAAGTATGCAGATGGTTAACTGAGAAAACCGCAGGGCGGGTTGTTCTGGTAAATGGAAAATTCCCGTTATCTATGGCAAGTTGCAAAGTTACCTACACCCATAGTGCACAGGAGGCGGAGGGACAGAAGATAACAGCAAACAAGGCTCTGAGGTCTCGAGGCAATAGCTGGGCAGGCTCTTTGGCTCCGGACAGGCAGGCAGGCTCTTAGGCAACAGCCGGGCTCTATGGCTCTGGACACTGCCCTTTCCACATGACTTGTATTTCCTATTCTGGAAGGTTGTGGGATCTTTTTATCCCTGGAGTTCTGAAATTTCATGTTCGCACCCATTGTAAGTACTTGGTGTTAGCTTTCCCATGACTCACCAACTTACACCCCATCTTTAAAAAAGTGTGTTGATATTTCTTCTCTGCTGTAATCTTATCTCTTATTCTGTTTATCCTATGGTTTTATGCCTCTTTTAAAATTCTTATTTCAGTGAGGTTTCAAAAAGAAGCAGAGAGAAGTACGTGGTCAGTCTACCATTTTTAACATGAAGTTCTCCCAGTTTCAACTGTAGTGTAAAGAATAAATTGGTAGTGGGGGAAGGCGGGTGTAAAGGTGGTTGGGTTGGAAGGTGGTGGAGGAGACAATCAGGACTTTTGGGAAGAAGGGATGAAATTCTGAAGTATGGTAGTAGCAGCAATATGGAAATAAGAGGACAAATTTTAGACAAACTAAACTGATAGGAACAACTGCAGTTGGTAAAAGGAGAATTCCAAGAGGCACAGCGTACAAAGGAACTTGTGCAGGTTAAAACTCAACAGGAGCAACAGTGAGCTCTAATTGTGACTGGGGTAATCAGAAAAGATGGGTAGGAGTTTGGTAGGTGGAGTTGGAGGAAGGGCCTTCTACGCTAGATCAGGAGCATTTATTTGTGACAAGTTTTCAGTGAAGAGTAGAACTTAGAATATTTTGTAAGTGATAAAACTGCTTTTTTGACAGATACAATCAGTTTCTGCCTTCCTGAGTGGGGACTGTCATGTGCCTTTGGGACAGATCTCCTTTTGTTCTCTTTGTGCATTCCTCATCATTTCAGTGATGACAGTGTAAGACAAATGCTCGGGCACTTTACTTAGGCAAGCCTGGAATACAGAGAATTAACCCAAACGTGAATCATAGGCTGACAGTAGTGCTGTGTTTGTGCTTGTGCTTGTTTGTTTTAACAGTTATCTATGCTCGTGGTTTAAAGTGTTTTAAGTAGAAAAGTGAAAAATATTACTTTTACTCCTGGCCTCTACCTGCCTAGATCCCGCCCCCTCTCTTTTCAATTTCCATTCCCCAATGTCCTCAGATATTTACTTTTATCAGTTTCTTGAATATTTTCTCAAAATGTATTTATCCAAATATGAGAAAATTAAAAAGTACTTTACCGTATTTCTCTTTTTTTAATGCTATAAAGTGTAGCATAGTTCATATACTGTTCTCTACCTTGCTTGTTCATTTAATATATACCTTGTCAATCAATAGAAGGTACTTCAAAAAGTTCATGGAAAGATTCATATTATCTTTTAATTCTGCTTTTCCATGAACTTTTTGAAGCACACTCATAGATAGAGTACTGTCTCATTCTTTTTCAAGCTGTATATCAGCAAATTATAGAGATGTACTGGAATTTATGGAACCAGTCTCCTATTGATGAATATATATATTTTTTAAATCTTACTATTTTGCTTCAGTGAATAACCTTGCACATGAATCATTTCAAACACATTCAACTATATTCGTAAGATGAAATATTTTGGTTAGAAATAAAAATTGAGTGTTTTAGCAAAACTATGATTCCTAAGACCTACTGAAATGTTTGGCATTGTTTTTCTGTTTTGTTTTGATTTTTCAAAAATCTAGAACAAGAGCAACCTGTGCTTCAAACCTTTTGAATGATATAGGTGAGTTTGTGTTTATTTATAATTTGACTCCCAGGATACTAAAGTATAAACGAGAATACAGCAAAAGTAACATGCAGGTAGCCCTTCCCTGAGTGGAAAGAGTGGAATGGAAAGATACTGACTTTGGCAGCACAACGTGCCCCAAGTGCTGGGGTCACTCACATGGGTTGAGGCTCTATAACTCCAACTTGGAGATATTTCTATTGTCATTCTAAAAGGCTACTGTTATTCTACTATATTCTTGTTCTATTATTCTGTTACTGTGTTTTATCTGGACCATGGAGACAGAAGATACTCTTCTTTAGGGCATGGATTTTCCCTGAAAAAAAAGTCCTCGTTATCAATTGAACTGAGAACTGGGACAATCCTCAGGCAGCACATGAGGCGGCCGTCGGTAAACTTCCTCTCTGGGTTTTGCAAGCATCTGGGCCTGTACTTTAAGGTTTGTGCCTGCTAGACACCAAGCAAAAAGTTGACACGGTGAGGGCCTCTGAGGTCTGGTTTGGGCACATGGACTATAAAAGAGATAAATTCTAGTATCAACTGTAAGTTACTCTTTGTATTGTACTATTATTCCCAGGCTTTTGTTAATTTATGCCATTGACTAAGAATCAAGGAAATGTAACTTAAAATCACAATGAAATATCATTTCATATCTTAATATCAGCAAAAAATAAAGTCTGACAGTATCAAGTGCCAGATGGGATGAGGAGCAAGGAGAATCTTTCACTGTTGGAGGGAGCATGAACTGGTATGTGGGGCTAGGGTGAGGCTAATGTCTGGAATCCTGTTGACATCGCCAATTGTAGTGCTCTTATCCTGTTCATGACACCAATTGTAAAGCTACTCTACTATGACAGTTGTCGGGCTCTTTCACCTGCCAGTAATCCTGCACTGACTGGGCCGATTGTCGAGCTAAGCCTCGGTCTGGAGCCCACAGACCCCTCAAGCCCGTTCACAGACTGGGTCACAAGCCCTTCATATGCCAGGCTGGGTCCCCAGACCCCTAACACACCAGGCTGGGTCACCAGACCCCTTACATGCATGTCTATGAGCTAGGTCACCAGCCAAAAGGTCCTTGGAGCCACAGATGGGAAATCATGGCAACACTGGGCTGACGCAAGGCAAGGGCCCTGACCAAACTATTCTATTTTCCCAACACTGGTACAAACATTGTGGAGAACAATTTATAGCTATCTAGTAAACTTGAAGATATACATATCATGTAACTTAGCCATTTCACAGCTAGACACATACTCTGGAGAAGCTCCTGAACAGGTGCACAAGTAAACAAGTTTAACAATGTTTATGGGAGCATTGCTTGTATTAGAAAAACTGAAATAATCTAAATATTTATAAATGGGAAATAAATAAATAAATTGTAATAATATTTATATAAAGGAGTATTCTTCATGACAAACGTAAATGACATAAAGTTGCTTAAATTAAAAACATGGATCTCACAAAGTAAACACTGAGCAAGTTGAACAAGAATGCACATGTTGTAATACATTTTCATAAAACTATATAATGTTCAATACATATGTAGTAAAATATTAAAAATATGCAAAAGATAAAATAAATTTAAGAGACTGTTTGCATTCAGCAGGCATAGAAGGGAATAAAATCAGGGTGAGGTACAAAGAGAGCTTCAACTAGGTAGTGAGCACATGAGTGTAAGCTATATTATACCTTTTGTATATTTTAAATATTTTGTAATGTATTTATAAATGTTAAAAACAGGGGCTAGCCAGTTAGTTCAGTTGGTTAAAGCATAGTGTTATAACACCAAGGTCAAGGATTCAGACCCCCATCCTGGCCAGCCACCAAAAAAAAAAATAAGTTGCATTTCCATATTTGTAGTGCAATTGAGAATTAGGGCAGCTTATCTCATAGTGACGGTATACACAGAGTTCAGCAATAAAGAACAGCAATGCCAACACATTAAATATTTTAATTAAAGATGAAAATTGTCAGACTGCATTTTTTCAAAAAGAATAGCTGGGGACTCTGCAGATGGCTCAATTTGTGGAAAGGGCAAAAAGTTATGTGGAAATGAAGTCTAGAAAAATGCAAGGGTGTGGTAGGCTATGAGAATAAACATACTATTCTAAGTACTTTGAATTATATTCTGTTAATTAGAACTAATACTGGAGGCAAATATTGCTGTTCCTAGTCTTTACACTGGGAGGTCACGTGTAGAAGCATGAAGGAAGAAAAACCAGCCCTGCTGTTACATAGGCTCTTATTTCATCAATTAGCTTGATTAACATCCCACAACATACTCCTCTTCCTGTATGTGCCATCTCTGAGTTTGTTTGATGCAGTGAGTAAGAGCACATCCTGTGTAATTAGATGGCCTGGGTTCAAAGCCCTCCTTGTTATGTGATCTTCAGCCTTTTTCTTAATTCTCTATGTATTGACTTTCTCACTCAAAAAATGCAGCTAAGAAGATTTACTCTCTCATAGGATTGTGATAACAATTAAGCAAGTTAGTCTAGGTAAGACTTACACAATACCTGTTACATAATAAATGAGTAAAGACATTCAATCATTACTCTTGACCTCAGAACATCAGCCTCTTGCTTAATTTAAGGACTCAAAGTCTTTTGAGTTTCAGACAGCAGAACACTGAAGGAGTTAGGAGCTCCTCCCGTTTCTCACAGCCACCTCCAACTCTTAAAAACACTTCTGACTGCCTCCCAGCACACAATCAACCAAGGCAGAAAACTATTCTGTCAAAGACACAGTGCCAAAAGGCAAAAACAAAGGTAAGTATGATAGCCGGGGACAGAAGCTGAAAAGGAAAAGCTCAGAACTCTAAATAATGTAACAGGAGATTTGGCTCACAGTCCTAGTACTCTATTATTAAATAGTTCAGCTTTGCTAAACGGGTTGCTTTTAAATGTTAAACAAACAAGTTGTAAACAAGGTTTCCAGTAAAGTCCATAAGACAACCCACCTTCTCTCAACGGGAAGACTGAAATTTGAATAGTGAGGCATTTTATTCAATTAGTGCTGCTTATTAAATTACCACTGCTAGTGTCTAAAACCAGTTACCTGAACACATCATAATAACTCTCTGACCTTTCGTCCCAATTAAGCAGTATTGATTGACCAACTCCTTGGCAAAAGACAGTGGCACATAAGATGGCAGTGATTGGAGCTGGGGTCAGTGGCCTGATGTCTCTGAAGTGCTGTGTGGATGAGGGACTTGGGCCCACTTGCTTTGAGAGGACTGAAGATATTGGAGGGCTGTGGAGGTTCAAACTAAGTGAGATTTTCTTGTTTCTTGAACTGGGTATGCTATTATTTCAGGGTGAATTATACAAACTGATGGACCTTATTGAGGGATTTCTTGAGTGACGTGGATCAAATTTTATTTTTATTTATTTATGCAGCTATACAGGAACTGAAGTCATAGGCTGGCATCTCTCCCCGAGTCAATACTATGCACACCAGGTGGTCAACCCAGGCACCTAAAGAACGTTTCAGATCCAGCAATTGTCTTGCAGCCCATATTTTTGTCATTCTTGAATATACTAATTAGAGAATATACTAGCATTAGACAACATTTACAAGACAGAAGTAACAGAAATTCTTTTCAAGAGGGCCACTTCTATTTCAAGCATGCCGAATGCTTCTTCATAGTGTGCCCTTATCACCACTGCCTTTACTTTTCTCTGACAAATAAACCTTGTTTGTTTGTTTATTAAGCTTTACTGATGCCTCTCTAGTATAACTGCTGTGAAGCTCATAATTAAATATATTCTATTTAATTAAATTCTTTCTTTTAATCAAACCCAAATATTGGTAATATTAGCTGTTCTTCAGAATTTGTATAAAAATTAGAAAGATACATGGATAGACAGCTGTAAAAGTTTATAATTATTCCTTCACACAACCTATTGAATAGGTACTAGCTTGCCACCTCCTCACTGTGAGATCTTGGGCAAGTTGTTTACATCCCTGTGTCTCAGTTTACTCAGTGATTTATGGGTGGGTATCTCATAGTGCTGAAGATTAAGGGGAATGATTCATATAAAAAACTCAACAGTTCCTGACTCATAATAGAGTTCAGTAAATGTTAACTACTAACAATGACTATATATTTTATAGATGAGCAAACAGAAAATGAGAGGGGTTAAGTGAGTGGGCTGTGGTCACCCACCTAGAAGAACTGACATTCAAACCCAGGCCCATATGACTCATAAGCAGCTAAGACCCTACTTATAACCATGCCCTAACTTGCATTTTTGCTCAAAAAAAGGTTAAACAAAAGTTTAAGTTCAGAACTCAAGAGCAATGACTTTAAGATTATGTATCAGTTATGTCTAAGTATTAAAACACATGAGAACATTCCAGATGGGAGCAAAAGGTTTGAGTGCATGAAAAGCAAACTCTCATAATCAGCAGAGACCATCCAAAGGGCTTTTGCTACAGGCTGACCAGTTAGGGGGTCATCTAGCACATGTGCTTTGCCTGTTCAAACTGAATCTCATGCCAAAAGCAATTTCTTTAGCATTAGGGTCTCTAACCTATGTGTCCATAAGACACACCTATTGGGTTTCTTAAAGATACTTTTGCCTGGGCACCAGCTCAGACCCCCTGAATGAAAATCTTCTGAGAACTTTTAACAAGAGTCTCAAATAAATCCTATAGTGAGACAAGTTTGACAAACATTGCACAATTGCCAAATAAAAAATCTATTCATTCAACTGTCCAAATGCACTCACTGTTAATGATGAAGATTTGATTGTTATATAAGACAGGTAGCTTTGCAGAGAGGAAAACTGAAAAAAAAACAGCTTGAACCACATTTCTTACTAACAACTCATCATTAGAATCAGTGTAGCCTCTCCTGAGAGGGTGATATAATACAGTAGTCACTTTTATCTTAGCCAAAGACACGTTATTTGTGTCCACTCTAGGTTCACATATATATTCCAATTAGGACTTTTTTTTTTCCTTTTTGTCTTCTTTCGTGTCCGGCAACGGGATCACAACCCTCGGTGTTGTGCCCGCACCTCGCTCAGCCAGTGAGTGGGAACCGGTCTGTATGTGGGATCCGAACCCTTGGCGGGAGCGCCGCCGCACTCCCAAGCGGCGCACTGTAGCAGTGCGCCACTGGCCGGCCCCAATTAGGACTTTTTTGTCCCCAAGTAGATTTCTAACTTAAGGAAGAAATGTAGAAATAATAACAAATTTCTATTTAGTAATACATTTGTTGCTGTTTTATTACCTGATTTGAGATTTAATGTCTAAGAGCCAAATGCCCCTTATTTGATTATCACTAATTTGTTAGTAGAAGAGTCAAGAGTTTTTTTGAATAGTCTGTTAACGATATGATTTGATGAATTCCAGCAAAGTGCTTCCTGCTACAAAATATTTCTCCTGCTATGCTATTCCAGTGTCTAAAGTTTCAGAATTAGAGATACCTTCCTATGGGTTAGAAAGGTTAGATTAAAATCTGAATTAATTAAGCCTTATTGGACATTAAGGGTTAAGTACATAACTCTTTCAACCTGTAACAATATCAGATTTCAAACCTCTCTTAAAACAATATCCAGTAGAGAAATGTAAACAATCTTCTCCACCCAAAGAAAACATTGAATCTCCCTGCAGAGTGAAACACACAATAAACAAAATTTCACAGGCTGGGGTCATGTGAATGTCTTCGTTACCAGGAAACTGGATGGCCAAGGGGAGGAGTTACTGAAAAGGATGCTGGGAGCCCCCAGCTCATCCCCGGGGAAACTTTACCTCTTCCAACTCTACCTTCCAGAAGCAAGTTTTAAAATGGGCTATTCATTAATTTCTATATTTACACACAATCCTTCTGAGATCATGTGACACATTTAGTGGTGGCAAGTTAAAAACAAATAAATTTTAGAATCTTGGTCCCATGCACAACCCAGATGGTGCTGAATTCTCCCAAAAGGTTCTCCAGCACCCCCTACTGGCATTTTTGGAATATGGGAAGGGTCAGTAATTACAGTCAAGCATCGCTTAAGGACGGGGATAAGTTCTGAAAAATGCATCATAGAATGTATTTACACAAGTCTAGATGGTAGAGCCTACTACATAGCTAGGCTGTATGGTATAGCTTATTGCTCCTACCCGAGTAACGTGTTTCACTACATTATAACAGCTATGTTACTAGGCGACAGGAAATTTTCAGCTCCACAAAAATCTTATGGAACCACTGTTGTTAATGTGGCCATCTGCAGTGCATGACTGTATATATTTTTAGCACTTTTTTTTTTAGCAATGGGAAGCATTTGGCATTCATCATCTCATTTTTCTTCATAATACCCCTAGAAAGTAGGTCTTATGATTATCCTTATTAACATATAAAGAGGAAACAGGTTTGGGATATGTGCCCAGGGGAACATAGGTGGTGGAAAAAGAACAGAAAATGAATGCCTGTACAAATTTCTGAATCTTCACACTAACAACCTTACTGAGGTATTGCAAGAGGAAAAGTGACCTTTCTTCAGTCACTAACCTGTTATGCCTCCTTTAGTATTCCTGATACTTTGTGTTCTCATGGAAGTTACCAATACACATTGCTTTTTTTTATGCTTTGTTTTTGGGTTTTTAATATTTGGATCTCCTCTTTTCCCGAGTATATACGCTTAGTTATTTTAATTATTCTTCATATACAAGGGTACTTCAAAAAGTTCGTGGAAAGATTCGTATCATCTTTTAATTCTATTTTTCTCTCCATCTTGGTTTCCTTCCTAGGTTCAATCTGAAATATTACTTTCTCTCTTAAAATGTGACTCCATTAAGGTCTAATACTCTAAACAAATTTATTTTCTCAAGATGTATTTTTCACAACCAAAGAGGAGCCAGGCACTGCATTAGACAATGGAGAATGAATCAGACACAGCCACTGCCCCAATGAATTTATAATCAATTGATCTGACAATTGCCCATTGTGACTTGTAGTGCACTTGACCTGGACACTACACCTCCACTAGAACAGTTTAATGTTGCGTCAGCTTATTCAACCATCACAAAATAGAAGCTATAGTCATTTTCATATGCATTATCTATTTTATACTCACAATAACCTCCTACATTAGTTATTATTAATCCCAACCTAAAGGTGAGAAAGCCAAGAGTAAGTGACTTGCCCATAGCGACTAGTAAGTGGTAGGTAATAGATCTTAGAACGAGCCACAGCATTGAGATTAAACATGCATCGTTCACCATCAGGCTTCCTCTCACATCACACTGATGATTCATACTGAGTTTGGGATTAATTAAAATCCTCAGGTATTTTCCATTTCAGCCATTGATAATCCAGGTCACTATTATCCTATGCTTATGAAACTGACCTTTTAACCGTGTTTATAAGAATTCTCACATTTGGCATATTAAACATTATCTAGTTGGTTTGATCCTTGGTCAAGAAAAGGGTATTTGCAATTTCAATCATCTGTCATCTTTGCTATGATTCCCTGCTTTGGGTATACACAAATTTGATTATTTGTATTTGTCTCCACCAACGTTATTGATTAAAATGTTGATCATAAGAAGATAAAAATGTGAAGCAGGTACCTGGGACATCACCAAATGGTAACTCCCACACTGACCTAAACATGTACTTCATCTATTTTTCGCTATTCTTTGCAGCCTCTCTTCTATTATAGTTGGCATGTGCTTATTAACAGCATCTTCTGTTCACTTAGAAAATAAACATAGGATTAGCTTAGAGCAAATAGCCATTTTCTTTTCAGAAGAGATAACTGCTTTATTCTCATCTTAATTTCAGTAGTTCTTAGACAAATTTATCTAAAGAATCTATCACACCATAATTCAATATAACAGTTTTTTGCACCCTGCTGCCCATTTAATGGAACCAAACTTAACATGTTAGGTATTTGTAACTCTTCAGGAAATAAAATATAAAATACTGTGGTCCTTTAGGTCTCTTAACCAAGAGTCTAAGATATACTTTTGCTAATTTCCCATTATCTTAAAGAAGTAATGTTTACATGCATAGAACAGAACAGTTTAGGGCCGGCCCGGTGGCGCACTGCTATAGTGCGCCGCTTGGGAAGCGCAGTGGCGCTCCCGCCGAGGGTTCGGATCCCACATACAGACCGGCCTCTCACTGGCTGAGCGAGGGGCGGGAGCAACACCGAGGGTTGCGATCCCGTGGCCGGTCCCGGTCCAGTACGGGCGCGACACTGAGGGTTGCGATCCGTTGCCGGTCACGAAAAAAGACAAAAAGGAAAAAAAAAAAAGAACAGAACAGTTTATAGCAGAGTATTAGCAAAACCATTTACTTTTCCCATCATTCTACTGAGTGCTCATTCTAGTATCATTAAGCCCTATTTACATTGATGAAAAATGGTTCTGGTTAACATTACTCACTCTTTCATTCATTCAACAAATATATTGATTGCATGTTTATTAATGCTGCAGACATATACTAAGTGCTAAAAATATAGGAAAAGGCACATAGTTCAAGGGGGAGCAATATAAAAGAAAATCTCCATCAGAGTGCAATTTTATAAAGGCTGATACACGGAGTGTTATAGAAGCATGGAACCTCCCTAAGTGGAGAATAGATCAGGCTTCCGAGGGGTTGTCTTGACAGTAAATAGGGACCGGGCATGTGAATATGGAGAAACAGTGTTCTAGGCAGAGTAAACAGCACATAGACAAGTATTGAAGCTTCAGAAACCTGAGGTACTGAGAGAATAGAAAGTCACATGATATAGCTGGAGTGAAGGATGCAGGTGGGTGAGTGGAAACTGATGAGGCTAGAGAGAATGGCCAGGGTCCAACGTGAGAAAATTGTGTCCGTGCCAATGAGTGTACCCTTGACCCTGAAAACAGTGGAGAAAGTAGGCAATACTTGAACCAGGGAGTTTAATTAGGGGGCTTGGATTAGTCCACTTTGTGTTGCTATAACAGAATACCCGAGACTGGGTAATTTATAAAGAACAGGTTTATTTGGCTTATGATTCTAGGACAGCTGCATCTGGTGTGGGCCCAGGCTGCTGCTACTCACAGTGGAAAGTGGCAGGCAGCAGCAGGTACAAGCAGATCACATGGCTAGAGAAAGCAAGAGAGAGAGAGAGACAGAGACAGAGAGAGAGATGCCATGTTCCTTTGGGAGAGAAACAGAGAGAGAGAGAGATGCCAAGGTCCTTTTAAACAACCAGCTCTCACAAGAACAAATAAAGTGAGAACTCACTCACTACCCCCACATCCCAGGGAGAGCATTAATCCATTCATGAGGGTTGCGATCCGTTGCCGGTCACGAAAAAAGACAAAAAGGAAAAAAAAAAAAGAACAGAACAGTTTATAGCAGAGTATTAGCAAAACCATTTACTTTTCCCATCATTCTACTGAGTGCTCATTCTAGTATCATTAAGCCCTATTTACATTGATGAAAAATGGTTCTGGTTAACATTACTCACTCTTTCATTCATTCAACAAATATATTGATTGCATGTTTATTAATGCTGCAGACATATACTAAGTGCTAAAAATATAGGAAAAGGCACATAGTTCAAGGGGGAGCAATATAAAAGAAAATCTCCATCAGAGTGCAATTTTATAAAGGCTGATACACGGAGTGTTATAGAAGCATGGAACCTCCCTAAGTGGAGAATAGATCAGGCTTCCGAGGGGTTGTCTTGACAGTAAATAGGGACCGGGCATGTGAATATGGAGAAACAGTGTTCTAGGCAGAGTAAACAGCACATAGACAAGTATTGAAGCTTCAGAAACCTGAGGTACTGAGAGAATAGAAAGTCACATGATATAGCTGGAGTGAAGGATGCAGGTGGGTGAGTGGAAACTGATGAGGCTAGAGAGAATGGCCAGGGTCCAACGTGAGAAAATTGTGTCCGTGCCAATGAGTGTACCCTTGACCCTGAAAACAGTGGAGAAAGTAGGCAATACTTGAACCAGGGAGTTTAATTAGGGGGCTTGGATTAGTCCACTTTGTGTTGCTATAACAGAATACCCGAGACTGGGTAATTTATAAAGAACAGGTTTATTTGGCTTATGATTCTAGGACAGCTGCATCTGGTGTGGGCCCAGGCTGCTGCTACTCACAGTGGAAAGTGGCAGGCAGCAGCAGGTACAAGCAGATCACATGGCTAGAGAAAGCAAGAGAGAGAGAGAGACAGAGACAGAGAGAGAGATGCCATGTTCCTTTGGGAGAGAAACAGAGAGAGAGAGAGATGCCAAGGTCCTTTTAAACAACCAGCTCTCACAAGAACAAATAAAGTGAGAACTCACTCACTACCCCCACATCCCAGGGAGAGCATTAATCCATTCATGAAGGATCAGCCCCCATGATTCAAACAGCTCCCAACACTGCCACACTGGGAATCAGATTTCCACATGAATTTTAGGGGGACAACACATCCAAACTCTATCAGGGCTCTATCAAGGCGCATGATCTAGGGAGACACCAGCCCAATGGAAAGGTGGCAAAATGCAGTGATACTCTACTAGAGATGGTTCCCAAATTTCATTGTGTGTCAGAATCAGCTGGGGAACACTTCTAAGATACATGCAGATATCTTAACCCTACCCAGACCACTCAGACTTTATTTTTTCAAAATTCCTCTGAATTCTTCTAATACAACTGGTCCTCTAGCTAGCCTTTGTGAACCACAATTTTGCCTCTAATTAGAGGGCCAGGAAATAAAAAGAGTTTTGATTATATTCATTTCAAGTGATGGAGGAGATAGATAGACATAAGGTCCATCTGAAAGAGTGAAAGAATGATAGAATATTTTTAAGGAAATGCAATCTTATTATTTCCTTCTGCTTACAGTAACTAGCCATGAGAACAAAGTATTGATTTGTGGAGGTCAACATAATGATGTTTCATAAAGAAAAAAGCTAACTCTTACATTTTTTTTTTTAAATTTTTATTTTGTCAATATACAATGTATATGATTATTATGGCCCTTCACCGACACCTCCCGCCCTCCTCCCTCTCTCCCCTCCCCCCCAAGAATGTCCTTTCCGTTTGCTTGTTGTAACGATTTCAAAAAAAGTATAGTTGTTATATCTTCTTCCCCACCCCCACCCCCGGTATTTTTTGTGTGTGTTTGTGGGTAAATTAATTTGTTTATTTTTTAGCTCCCACCAATAAGTAAATCCATATTTGCTTAGTAAATCTACGTGTAAGTTTGCTCCTCGAGTAGATTAAATATTAACCTTATAATCTTCCTTAAACTTGGTTTAGTTTTTACAGTCTTTTTATTTTCATAGTCAAAGATAAACTTCAGTCCAACCCATGATCAAAAGATCATAAATTCTAAACCAGTGCCATCTGAACTAACTTAGTTTTGCCATATAGTTTTCTGACATTTTGAAAATTCTACATTAGGAAAATCCTCTATTATATGATCATTTACTTTAAACAAGTAAATTGCAGCAAATTCTATCCATTAAAAAATTCAGACTATATATATGTATTTGTGTTTAAATATCATTTTTAGGCAGTGCTTGTATTTTAAGTAAGTTTGTGAGTTAAATTTATCTGTTTTGGAAACTGCTTCTCCCATTCCTTGTCTTGTCTGATGGCAAAGCCTCCCTTCTCTGTCTCTACTTTCCCATCCCCAAAGCCCAAATGCATTTTTATTCAATATCATAATAGTCTCCCTGAAGATAGAAACTGTGTTTGCAGTTTAAATCTCATCCCTAATGCCAAGTTCAGACCCTGATGTGTATTTGTTTTTTAAAATCAATATTAATCATCTTCTCTTTATAACCCTGGAAAAAAATAACCCAATTTTACCCAGACTGCTTTAAACACATAGACATCTACTTTAGCCAACTAAGTATAGGAAGAAACACATACAAACACAAAGCTTTTTGTAAACTGCTACCTACCAAACAACCCAACAATAAAGATTAGCACTTGGTCTTCAGAAAAAGCAATTGTGATGTTATTCATTGTTTGCTGATCAACTACACAAGTAAAACCCTCCAAAAGAGAGTTTTGCCCTGACCCTAAAATTAGTGAAAGGGCTCAGACATCAGAACCAGTTCTTCCCATCACTCAAAGTCCTCTTAAAATTGACCTGACAGAGGAGCCAACCACATTTTAAAGTCAGTTTATGGGCTGGCCCGGTGGCGCACTGCTACAGTGCCCCTCTTGGGAGCGCGGCGGCGCTCCCACCGAGGGTTCGGATCCCACATACAGACCGGCCGCTCACTGGCTGAGAGAGGTGCGGACGCAACACCGAGGGTTGCGATCCCGTTGCCGGTCCCGGTCCGGTATGGACGCGACACTGAGGGTTGCGATCTGTTGCCGGTCACGAAAAAAGACAAAAAAAAAAATAAAGTCAGTTTATTGGGTCCTGAAAAAACTAACATTTTTTTTTTCCTTTTTGTCTTTTTCCGTGTCCGGCAATGGATCGCAACCCTCAGTGTCGCCCCCGCACCGGACTAGGACCAGCAACGGGATCACAACCCTCGGTGTTGCTCCCGCGCCTCGCTCAGCCAGTGAGCGGGAACCGGTCTGTATGTGGGATCCGAACCCTCGGCAGGAGCGCCACCGCGCTTCCCAAGCGGCGCACTATAGCAGTGCGCCACTGGGCCGGCCCCAAAAGCTAACATTTTGACTATAGTATAAAAGTCTTAGTTTAACTGATTCAAAACTATGGCTGGTGAGTTAACTCAAGTAGAGTGTAATAATAGCAAAAGAGACAGAAACCTATTGAGTACATATCTTGAGCCAGGCATTGTACTAAATACTTTACCTAATCTCATTAAAGCCTCATAACAATGGTTTGATATTGGAGTTATTAATGAGCCCCATTTTGCAGGAGAAAATGAGGAAACTTGACTTACATGACTTGTAACTTTGTTCATGGTCACAAAGCCATTAAAAAGTGGTAGAATTAGGATACCTTACTCTGGAGCCCTCATCTTTTACCCCTACTCTGAATTACTCATGAAATTATCTGGTCTTGAGAAAAATCAGTACTTCTTTGCCTCATGAAATACTTCCCTTTTTGAGAACTTGTTTGGATAAGAAACTCAGACATTCAGTCTTGCCAAGGACATTGTGTTCAATCAGGCTGCAACACCCAGGAATAGTTTACACATCAGTTTGACTTCAGTATTGTCTTTGTTTTATGCTTCTACAACAGAATGCCAAAGACTGGATGATTTATAATGAACAGAAATTTATCTCACAGTTCTGGAGGCCAGGAAGTGCACGACTGAGGCGCTGGCATCTTGCGAGAGTCTTCCTGCTGTCTCAAAATTTGGTGAAAGGCATCATGGATTAGAAAGAGCACCTGCACATTCACAAGACAGAGAAAGAGAAAGAAAGAGAGGAAGGAGTCTTAATGTGTTCTTTCAGCAGGAACCCACTCCTGCTATAACTAACCACTCCCATGCTAATGGCATTAATCCATTCATGAACATTAAGGGACACATTCAAACTATAGCAAGTGTTATGCAGTTTAAAGCTCAAGTTTGAAAATAAAAATACCATGATTTACTCATCCAGAGTTCAGGTCATTGTATCCTTGTGTATGACAGAAATCTGTTTATATTCTAGTGCAAACTCCCTTTGGATTTTAATACTTATACACAGTTAACAATAACATCACACTAAAATTACCAGCTAGAAAACTGGCATACCATCCCTAATCTGACTAGCTTTTACTAACCCATTTGAAATTGTAACAAAGTTATTATCTGAGTCTTGATTCTGGACCAGAAAAGTTAAATGTGCTGCATTTTAAAAAGTCCCACGGTAGGAATGAGCAAATAAATGAGTGAATGAATGAGGAAAAAAACAAGAAGAGAGTGACGGAGGAGGGTATTTACAATAAAAACCTATATTTAGCAAGGATTCTAGATATTGCTCTTAAATGACATTATCTATCTGAGAGCAAATGTCATTTTAGCTTTGATGACCCATATTGGTGCTGATAATCCCTGAAATTACAACACAGTGAAGTCCAATACATATAGCAAGCTTTTCTGATAAAAGAGAAAAGATCCCATAAGTTTACTTTAACTATTTGAAATCAAGTACAACCTCTTGCACAGGAAATGTTGAAAAAGTCGTGTGATGATAGTAAGTGTGCCTGTGCCAGTGACTTTGGTGTCAGTCAGAACAGCTTCCCTAGGTGCCTTTTTATACTGCAGTGAACAGTGAGCTGTAACTGACAGCTTTTATGGAGCTTGTAACTTTGTAAATAACAATAGATACTATTACTGAGCACCTAGTGTGTCCCTATTTTATAGATTCACGAAGTGAATGGTGTGGTCCAGGCTCACACAGTCAGAAAGAGATGGTTTCAAACTTGTATCTAATTCCATAGACCAAGCTCTTTCCACCAGTTCAGACTGCCTCCTTCAGTGTTGCGAAAGACCTCAGGAGCCTTGACCTCAAGATCTGGCAGGAAAGTAATGATTTTCTGTGAATAATGCTGAGAAAGGAACATGCCTCTCTGTGGAAGAGACTATGTGCTGTTTAAGTAAGCCTTAAGTAATTTATTTCAATTAATGAATTCCTACAAGTTTTCCATGTCTTTATACCCACCCTAATGCTTAGTCAATACAGCAATTGCTATTTACCTGGATTGTGCCTTAGTTTCTGCATATGCAGGAACATCAGTTGAGGAGTCCTTGGGTAGCATTATTTAAACTTTCTTATAAGAGCCTCTTTGCTAATATGCTGATTTCAGGGACACTGAATCACTATACTTCGTTCTTTTTATGATTTAACATAAAGGGCATTATGCATAGCACTTCCGGAAGAGGAAATTATGAACTCAATCATAGCTTGCGCTGCCTTGGGTTTTACCAAAGCATACTTGCTAACATTTAAAATCAAGTTTAAAAAATAAAATAAAATAAAATCAAGTTTAAGATTTGATTGTATCAGTGCTGTTCACCTTTATCTCTTGAGAAAGGGTGATTTTTATAAAGCATAAAGTGAAGGCAGACAGATTCAAATCAAGATGTAAAAACTCCCTGCCCCAAATGTGCTCATTTTACTTGAAATTCTCTATTATGTTCTCTGCCCAATGTCCCAGGGTTTACTGGTTCCTAAAGAGGTGGACAGTGTGTGTAGGAGGAATTTAGGAATGGGGAATTTAGGAAGGGAGCTTATTGTCACAGAGACTGACATTAAATAGGGATGCTAAATATCCTGCAAAGTGCAAAAAGAATTGTCCCCATCCCAACTCCATGAATGCCAATAAGCAGCCCCAGTGAGCAGCACTGGTAGGCAGAAAATAGGTCCCATCACACAAAATGATGGCGCACACACTTCATCACCCAAATATTTTAGTCATGCTACAGCAATGAAAGAGAATTGCATCACTCAGGGTTAGATGTAGGAAGAAGAGTAGGAAACCAAGGAATTTTTTAATGCATGATTATAACTAATTATTTTATTTGACCGAATAGGAATATGTGGAAGATAGCCAAGTGAGTATCTATCAATCTGTCATCAGCAACATAGCAAAGAAATGTCTTGCTTTAGTGACTTCCCAATGCCTGAAGATTTTCCAAACTTCCTGCACAATTCTAAACTTCTGGAATATTTCAGAATTTTTGCCAAATTTTGATCTTCGAAAATATATTCAGTTCCAGGTATTGTATTTGGGGGATTTCTCTGCATTAGTTCAGCTAATGGATTTCTCTGCATTAGTTCAGCTCACCTTTAAATAGAAAAGTTACTCCAATAATAAAATTATGAATGAAGTATGTTACTTTGCCTCCCACGGATTTGTCACCCCTTTTCCCCTGGGTGACGGAGCCACCAAAGATTACTCAAAGCCCATCTCTTCTGAGCAGTGAGAAACCCTGAAAAGGGGTTAATCTCATGGAACCCTCAAGAGAGAGGCATTCCTTCCATTTGGGAAATTAACCCCAAATTGGGGTTCTCTTCCCACATCTATTTTCCAGACCAGGAAGTTACAGGAAGAGAACATAGGTGGGGTTTTTGCTAAGTATAGTTTAACAAGTTTAACAATAGAAGCTGGTAACATTCAGTAAAGTAAGAAAGGTGACCTTCCATAATGCAATTTTCAAGAAGTTAAGTTGATCCACCAACAAAAGCTTGATCTTAGCAAGCATTCTCTTCTTACAGCACTTTCCCAGTATCTTTACATATCAATCAGTGTAAAGTAAGGCAAATCATAACTAAAGCCAAAATGTTTCATTATTTTAGTTATACTAAGTTTCCATTTATATTGTCAGAGCCAGGGTTCATACCTTCCAAACCCATTGTACAGACTGAGTCACCAGACCCCTCACATGCCAGGCTGGGTCCCCAGACCTGTCACACACCGGTCCATGCTAGATAATTGGGAAAGATTCCAGGAGCTGTTGGCAGATGACATGAGCTCAGTCCTCAGCTTCCTCAGCAGCAGCAGCTTACAGGTCCAGGAGCTTACAGGTCTGGCAGTGGCAGTGGCTTTGCAGAGAGTCCCAGGGGCACTAGCAGCAGCTTCCAGCAGCAGTAGTGGTCTCCCCATGCCCCCCCCCATGGGGGGGCATCCCGGGGATGGGAGGTGCCATGGATCAGAGCCACTCATCCTTATACTTAAGTCCATAACCCAGGACACCAGGGCGCACATGCACAATTACACTAGACGATAACCAAGGAACACGTCAGTGCATATGCCTATTTACATCAAATGCTCGGCAAGATTATGAACATCTGAGGGACCCTGACCATTTTTCCTATATTTTCCCAACAATCAGTAACCTTTCTGTCCTTTGAGCCAGCAACCTTGCTGTGCTACAATTCTTTATCTTACAACAAAGACTAGCCTGGGGAAAGTTTCCTGTCCCCTGCAAGGTCAACATTTTATACGTACTTTTAAGAAGCTAGACCAAACTGGAAACTTCAAGGCTTCGGAAAACCAGGCTCTGTGAAATACATTTGCTTTATGTATTCTCCACAGAAGTATCCCACTTCAATTCTTTGTTGAAAGATAAGAGCATGATATAAAAACCAAAAAGTAGTGTCATACCCCTCACATAATAGATTGCATATATTAGCAGAAGAGAAAAATAATCTGTTTAAAATGAAAGATTTGAATGGTCATGATATTGATGGTGGAACTGCATTTATACTAATATCCATTACCATTGAATACTCCTTGCCTCATTTCCCTTGAAAGGACATATGAAGAAATCAAACAGCTGCTTCATTCTCTTAACTTCTCCATAGAAATGGAATTTCTTAGAAATGTGCTGATTAAGCTCGCTGCTCTACATTCATCTCAGAAGCCTGTGGAAACTATTTTAATTACTTGTTTCTGAATGCAATCTATAGCAACGTAAAGATAGCCAGATAACTTTGAAATACACTTGAAATTACCTTTTCCTGTGCTTCCTCAAAAACAAATAATCAACAACAACAACAACAAAAAAGCCCATAATCTTCTCATTAGACATGCTCAATTTTTATCAATAACCTATACTCTGAGAACTCGTAACTATGCTTAGAAATTAAAATTTAAATTACATTTATATAATCATAAAGGGTTCATTGCTTATGATTATCAATGTAATCTACATCAGTGATTCTCATACGTTAATGGGCACATAAATCACCTGGAGATCGTGCTAAAATGTGAATTCTGATTCAACAGGTATAGGGTGAGGTCTGAGATTCTGCATTTCTACAAGCTCTTGGGGGATGCTAAAGGTGCTGGACCTCAAACCACATTTTCAATAGCAAGGATCTACAGTGGTTTATGTAATATACTATCTGAACTACAAATATGAAATTTTAACTCCTCAGCTGAAAATTGCCTGGATATTTTAAAGCCCTTTCACAAACTTCCTACTAATATTTCACATACATTTTTATACTAAGACAGCTTCAAAAATCACCAATACAGCATGCTGAAAAATATCTGAAAATTTGAAAAGCGTGTTTAAGGAACTCAAAGACTTGCAGACAAGAAGAAAAGTATGCCATTTTTCTAGACGTGTGACAAGCTTTGCTTCCATTTGACATTGTTATTTAAATACAACAGACAGAACATTTACGTACATTTTTAAAAAGTAGTACCTCGAAGATAGTGAACTACATTATAAAAAGAATCAATGAACCAATAAATTATTTTATTCACAAGATCATGAACTGCTAATATGATGTACTGTTTTAAAAATAATAAACATAAACAACTACTATTCAATTGAATGCTGACAACATGCCAGGCACTCTTCAAAGTGCTTTACATAAAATACCTTCTCTAATACAGAGTCCACACAGAGGTGGACTCACAAAAGGTTCTTGATAAATGCTGATTGATCACTTGAATGACTGGCATGTGTTTTGTGTCCTTATCCACATCTTGCCCTCCTTTTCTTTTCTCACTCATGTCCTTCCTCAGTATTCACACTGGTTCCTACTGTTGAGTCAGTCCTTTTTGCACAAAGAAGCATATTCTTAGCAGCTGCCTGCCAAATAAGAGTGGGAAGGACACAGTTAGTAGTCCTTGCCTTCAGTGGCCTGAAATGGACTCAAATGAAACCTACGTACGTTACAACGCTACCCATCCTTACTTCCAGGACCCTGGACAGGCCCATGTTATGCTAGAGTAATTCTCAGTGATGCCTTCTCTGTATTTATTCAAGACAACTGTGCTTAGTGTGAAAAAACACCCAGATTTCTCATCCTCTGGCCAATGGGAAGTTGTTACCCAGAGCAACAGCAAGGAGCACAGAGCTGTCTTTTGTTACACCTTCCTCTGTGTAACTGAGACAGAAAAAAGAGAAAGAAAGAATTCACTCAAAGTACCATCAATGAGACCTGGAGGGACTGGCGCCCATCAGGGGAGTAGCAGCCCTGATCCAAAATCAGCCTTTCTTTTTACTGACAAGACAAGGAAGTTTCACAAGAAAAATAACTTGATTCAATCATCAAAGAAGGACATAAAAACAGGCAGTGTAAAACTTGTAACAGCAGTAAATTAACAATGTGACATTCCAGAATGTAATTTGTAAAAAGCTAGGTTAATTCACCAACAAACAGCTTGTCCTCAGTAAACATTTTCTTTTCCACATACTTCCTACAGCAATTTCCTTAGCATATTTAAACAGCATTCAGTTTCCGTAACATATCTTAAGAACAATCAGTAGGTTAGTCAATAGTCATTCAAGCTGGAATCAAACCAGCAACCTAAAATAGTCAAAGTACACAATCCCATCCCTAAACAGTGATTAGAATTGATTAGATGGCTTTTGCCAAATTTATCTGTGGACTTTTGTCCCCTACTCAAGAGTGGCTCATTCATGCATTACCTAAAAATCCTATTCTAAGATCAAAGGAGAATCAAGATTTCTAAGCCACTACAGTCTTTG
Source organism: Galeopterus variegatus (assembly GCF_000696425.1). NCBI lineage: Eukaryota > Metazoa > Chordata > Mammalia > Dermoptera > Cynocephalidae > Galeopterus > Galeopterus variegatus. The sequence continues at coordinate 64,870 of NW_007731047.1, read as the reverse complement.
ATGCAGTTATGGTTTGCTGTGCCATCACATCTTGCCTCACATCCCACTGAAGTCATTTCCAGGTAAGGTCTGCAGGGATTCCCAGCTTTTTGCAATAGGCTTCCAAACACTTTATATGCAGTCCGGATTGAAAGGCAAGATTTACTACTGCAACAGGACATATTAAAATTGGGATGGAGCTGGAGAGATGAAAAATTCCAAACAACATCTTTGTTTCTATTGACCTCTTTAGGTTTTTGATTCACAGGAAGCTCAGCTAACTTCCTCCAAAATCACTACGTCTTTGCCAGAATTTCAGAGAATTCTCACACAAATTGGCTCTGTTACAGAGGCCCTTTTAGCCATGTGCCTACCTTGGCCTTTTCTATCCTGACAAACACCTGTGACTTTGTTGCACCCTTGGAGATTTTCTGTAGAGCCATGCCCACAAATTGGTTACTGGGGGAGAGTTCCTGGAAATATATACTGCTACAGGACAGTGACGGGAAAAAAAATGCCGGCAATGGAACCCCACAGCCATCTGTCCTGGTGCCCCAAGGATCTTCCCTAAGAGAGCACACTTTTCTCCCAGGACCTTCAGGAAAATTTCTAATACACTGGTTCACCTCCAGGCCTCACATTAGAATCACCTGTGGAGCTTCTGAAGCTCTGATACCTGGGAACCCACCCTCAAAGATTCAAATGCAATGTGGTAGTGCTGGGTCAAGGTTTGCTCAGGTGATTTTAATACAAAGTCAGGTTTTAGACCTACTGATCTAAAGCAATGGTTCCCAAAATTCCTTGAAGGGCTTTTCAAAACACACATTTTATCAACTGCATTGTATATTGATAAGTTAAAATTTAAAAAACACAAATTTGGGGGCCCTACCCCCAGTATTTCTGATTCACTGCCTGCTCGGAAGTTCACAGCCTTCTTTCCTTCTTCTCCTTAAGGTATCCAGAAGTTCAAAGGTCAGTATTTCCATAGCCGCCAATACAAGCACCCAGAAGGATTTTAGGTAAAACACATTCTGGTGATTGGAATAGGAAACTCGGCCTCAGATATTGCTGTTGAGCTGAGTAAGAAGGCTGCACAGGTGAGATGCTCTCTGCTTACCTTGTGCCTTGTGGGAGAGGAAAGAGGAAGAGCATATTGGAAAAGCCCAGCTGTGCAATCAAGGCTCCAGTACTCATTCACTGGCTGGTTGGTTGCCCAGTGTGATGTCATAAAAAATGTGGAGATCAAGGAAAAAGAGTTTACCTCCTAGCTCTGCCACTAGCTGGCCATGTATCCTAGAGTCATTTCACTTTTCTGGGCTATGTTTCCCTCAGTTTTAATATGGGAAGTTTTGATCAGATGATTTTCAGTGGGAAAGGCCTTGTTTCTACCTAGAGGGCTTAATGAGGAGTTGCCCCGGTCATATTTTGGGAGATGCCTTTTAGAAACTTAATGCATATTAGAATTATATTTGAACTGTAAATAATCTTCAGTTATCCAAGTATCATGAAAAAAGATTAAATACAAGACAATAAAACTCCCAACGAAGATCATAGATATTTAGGTGCTTCCTGAGGCCTTCCAACCAATGTCATCTTTGCACTGCTCAGGAATGACACCAGCTGAGCTGCCAAAGAGACAAACATTACAAGATGTAGATAGTGCTGAGAGATATGCTCAGAAATGGCATAAAATAAATCCCTTCTGGAAGAACAGATCTAGGCAAAGATGGAAAAAGAGCTATGGGTCATCTCCCAAAGCATTCCCTCTCAAAAGGGCCTGAACCACGAGCCCCATCCCTCTTACACTAGCCTCCTCAGCCTGGCATCTCCAGTTGCACAGGACTTACCATGGCCATGTCCACAAAACTTTCCTGTCCTGAGTCTTACACTTTCGGGGTTGAGATGCCCAGTAGCTAACACGATAAACAAACATGGTGCCTCCCCAGCAAGTTAATGAAGGGATTTCATTGGTGTAAGGATACCGTAGGCACTCGAATGTAAGGACACCGTGGGCATTCAAGCGGAGGGGAAGGGGAAAGCATTCCCTAGCAATATGGCACCCTTCCGGGTTCTTCTCCGCAGTAAACAAAGCCCGTCGGCACGAACACCCAAGCCCACCCACGCCAAACCTCAGCCAGTCACAAGTCAAGGCTCACCTCCTGCCCAGCCCCGTCCAATCAGCTACAGCCCCGTCCACCCCCTATCCAACTGGGACCCGTCAGAGTCACCTATCAGTCAGTATTGGTTAGTGCCAGCCTGGGGACATAGCAGGTCACTAACACCAGAAAGAGATTTACTAGACTCGGGAAATTTTCTCCTTTTTTGTGAAAAGAAACCACTTTTCACTTTTCAAAGCTTTCAGACCGCAGAGTGAAGAGCAAGTGAGGAGGCAGTAACTGGAAGAGCTTGGAGCAGAGCTGAGCAAAGGGAGGAGAGTGTGATGGGCAGGAGGAAAGGAGCTGACGTAGCCAGCAGCCACGTGAGGAGCCATCCTAGAACAGGTCAGGTCAGCTTTGAACTTAGAACAGATATTCCAAAGAAATCAAATCATGGACTGCAAAAGCCAGTTTCTTATATGGGTCTCGCTATGTAAAAAAACCTGCTTATGGTGCCACTGTCAATATTTAAAAATTATCTTGGCTATATTTGTGAGCCTTATAGCTCCTTAAACAATCTTTTGCACAGAATGTTTCTTTGGTATTTATTATATTAATAACATAAATTTATGATGAAACGTCATGCACAGAGTAATATACTCCAAAATCTTCTGTGAGAAGGCGTACCAGAGACTCACTATACAGGAGCTACGTATGTAAGGAATGGAACTAAGTACATTTGCAAATCTTAAAATTACAACCGAAACTCACCAAAGTCCTCAGGGTGTCCTGCTCTGTTAAAGGAAGTTCATGTTCATAATGCTAACTCTCTACCACAGTCGGAAAGCATCCTATGGGATGGTGCTGAGTCATCCACACACTTCCCATTAAAAAACAAATCTCTGGCTTTTGGCCTGAAGCATGCATCTCAGAGAAAGCAGCCTGAGCCTAAATCCTCACGTATATTACACTTTTGCAGCTAGTCGAGCTAGCCAGGATAGACTCTCCTGCTGCAGGGAGGGTCACAACAGAAAAAGAGTAAATAAAATAGGCAGAGCATCCAAATTGAAACATGGATTGATCCTAAGGAAGAAGGGTGGCCTCTAAGTAAAGAAACACTAATGAAAATATTTAAGTACAGTATCTAGTATCTGATCAATGTATTGCCAAGTCAGCATAAATGCAACAGCAGGGAAAAAAAAATTGGGACATAAATATATTACCACACACAAGCCAACAATACAACATTTTATGTAGGTGCTACGTCACAAGCTAACGAATTAGGGCCTTTCCCCACAACTTTGGTCTCCAAATTCTGACTCACTTCGGATGTGAAGCACTGTATGAAACTCTTCTCCTCCACACTAAATTTACAAAATAATAGTAGTTAGCAGTGTTTATCACTTGCCAAGCAACATTTTAAGTACTTAATATATATATCACCTTCTTTAATCTATGCAATAATGTCATGAAGTAGGTACTGTTATTACCGCCATTTTGCAGAGAGAGAAATTGAGGCACAGAGAGGTTGAAATGACTCATCCAAGGCAACACAGGGGCTGGGATTCAAACCCAAGCAATCTGTATTCAGAGTTGCATCCAGAGGCCATGATCTTCTCCTCTTAAGTGAACAGGTTTTCTTGCAAGCGAATCTCATTTAAGTGTTTATCAAGGACAGCCTGAAACAACAGAACTCAAAATGGTGTGTAAAAATGAAAGAAGCATTTCAAATACATATTCGAACAGTGGGGGAATAACAGTAAACGAGTAAAATAGGTATTCGAAAAGACAGTTGAACATACATTTTGAAAACAAGGAAAAGCTGAATAAACAAGGTAGAGATGAAAGGGAATCACCATAGTAGTTCAGAGTTTTTGACTTTTAAAATACAAGTATATAACAAAGTTCCTCTAAGAATGGAAGAAAGCTGGTTTCCCTTGTTATTCATCCCCCAGGGATACACAGATTCATACATTTATGCCTATATAGTTATTAGGCTATAATCATACATTTGCAAGAATTGTAATTGTTCACTTGCATTATAAAAGAAACTTGGGGTGGGTGGACAAGGGAAGAGGAAGGAAGAAGGAACTTTCTCTTAAGGAGCAGCAAACCACAACTGTAAACATTGTAAAGACTTATGGATTTTATTATTGGTATGAGCCCAAAGATCTTCTCATGTCTTCATGAAGTTCTCAAGAGTGTGTTGCAGTCTTCTTTTATCAGCCACTGGATACCCCATCTTATGCTAAAGTTGCCAAAGAGCAGTGAAAACTAGGAGGTACTTCATTTCAAGGTCAATCATTGTTGAAACAGAACCTCAGTAAATTCTGGGGCCATACACATGATGCATCCCCTACACAGTAAATTCCTCCAAAGGGTATGATGCCCTAGTTTAAACATCATTCCTTTCATTTACCAGGTATTTATCAGCACCAGGCAAGGCTCCTGGGTCATGAGCCATATCTCTGAAGATGGCTATCCTTGGGACATGGTGTCCCACACACAGTTTAACTCTATGCTCCAAAATTTCCTGCCATGAACGGTTCTAAAATGGATGACAGAACAACAGATGAATCAGTGGTTCAACCATGAAAATTATGGTCTTGAGCCTCAAAACAAGTAGTTATTTTTACTTTTTTTACAGTATACTCATTGGTAAGCAAGGTTGTCTGAAGGTGCCTCTTGCTACAAAAATCCAAGTTACTAGCATGGTAGATTGAATTACAACCTAAAAGGATGAATATCATATGGGTCCTGGAGTTTGAATTCCAAATATGTTCTGTATGTCTTAAAAAAGAAAATACTTAAGAAGGTGAAACAGAAGTGTTATCATCTACTCCAGAAAGCAAAACTAGAATCAACGGGAAGAGCTCTAGAGTCATCCAGCATTGGAGAAGGCTGCTTCAAGAAACTATGACCTTCCTTTCACAGGGGTGTGGTGGGAAACATGTCACTTTCTGACAATTTATGCTTTGCTAACTCTGTACACTATGAGGTTCTTCCCATGAGCAGCCTCCGAGAACATATTCCTAGCTCTTTGCCTAAAGACAAATCTCTGTTGATCTCAAGGATATACGTCATCAACATTGTGGGAACAAGCAAACATTATAGATGTTTAGTTTTCTTTAGTTGATAACAGTTTCCTTCCCTTAAAAAAGAAAAAGAAAAAGAAAAGCTTTAAAATCTTTTAACAAATGCCATGTGACTGCTATATGCTGAGATCTGATACATGGGCCACTTATTATCTTATTTGAAAAAAAAAAGAAAAAGAAAATGGTTCTCAACTGTACCAAAAAAAAAAAGGAAACTCCAGAAATACAAGCAGACTTTGCTCCATGTCCCATGCTATCACAGAGACTTCATGGGAACTTAAGATAAAAAAATATCACTAAGCCTAATTGTATACATTAATTTTCACACTGCTCCCTTAATTAGTTTCACAACGCATGGAATTTTACAAATTTTCCATTCCTTACTTATGATCAGATAGAGATCAGATGAAACAGCAAAATAAATAAAGCTAGATAACATAAAAATGGTAGACACGCCAATGGAATAATAACCGCCACAATACTCAGGGACTGACCATAGGCACTGACATTTTGTATAAGTTCTTTGGGATGCTTCTTTCTTTGAAATGTCTTTTACTCACATCAACTACATGTTTTCTCTCATTTATTGAGAATAGAGATTTGTGATGTGATAATAAAGTCACATGATAAAGGTTGGGGCAAGTCAACTAGTTAGTTGAGTTAGAGTTAAAGAGTTAGTTAGAGTTAGTTGAGTTAGTTAAAGTTAGAGTTTTATGAATATCTCAGAAACCCTTTTATTTTCAGAACTACCCCCAAAAAATGTCAAGAGGGTTCAATATTTCTCAGTAAATGATCCTTCTGACTGTTTTTTTTCTGTTTGTCTTAGATACCTGTACTAAATATTGATCTTCCAAGTCACCTACTCTGTGGAGCCATCAAGGTGAAACCAAGAGTGAAAGAGCTCGTGGAAACTTCTGCCATCTTTGAGGATGAAACGGTGGAGGAGGACATTGATGTCATTGTCTTTGCTATAGGATATACTTTCTCTCTTCCCTTCCTTGAAGATTCAGTTGTTAAAGTGGAAGATAATATGGTCTCACTATATAAGTACGTGTTTCCCCCTCACCTGGAAAGGCCAACCCTTGCATGCATTGGTCTCATCCAGCCCCTAGGTTCCATTTTCCCAACAGCTGAACTTCAAGCTTATTGGGTGACAAGAGTTTTCAAAGGTAAGTGAGGGGGAAGGTGGGTGGCTGAGTGTTTCAGACCTGGTGGAGTTTATTTAAGCAAGAGTTGAGACAAAAAAATTGCAATGAAAAGATTGACAACTTTGGCTGCTCCCACAAAATTAACATCCTAAAAAGTTAATGAAGAATTCAAAGAATAACAAGTATGGGGATACAGTAATAATAAATACCTACAATTTATCCTTTTAAAATATTAGTTCGGAGAATTTCAATTGCCAAAAAGTTAAGTACTTATTCACCTTTCTTTGAATCATGACAGATCAGTTTAAGAAGGAAAATATCTATGTCTCCTGGTTTTACCTATGCGGTGTTTATAAATTCCTCAAAATATGTGCAAATCAAGAGACCTAGGGCCTCTTCCATACTTAATTTCAAATTAACTCTTCATACCTGAGCAGCTCAACCTCACATAGTTATAAAATTATTGAAAAGTTTCTCTCTGAGCATCTGTGCAGCACTTCACCCTCCTCAAAAAGCTATTATCTCCCTGCTTGCAGGGTTCAATTCTGTTCAACAAAAACTCATTGAGTACCTAGCCCTGTGCTGGAACCTGATGAGAAGCAGAAAAATATAAACAGGCCATTTCAACACAATATGGCAAATGCTTTGATAGAGGAACACATGGAGTACTGTGAGAAGAGCAGGGTGGAATAAGGGCAAGGCATGTGGTCTACTTAAACTTGAATGACTGAGTTTCTCAGGTATGGAATAGAGAATCTCCTGAGCAAAAGTACAGAGGCATGACGCATATGGAGAGTTACACAATATTTGATCTTTTAGAGCAAGATGTGTGAGTCAGAGAGGGATGAGAGATTAATCTTGGAGAAGAGACAGGACACAGGAACTTGTAAGACATGCGAAGGAGCTTGGATTATAAAATGTAGATCAGTTCAGCCTAAATCTGACTACACATAAAAATCATCTGGTACGCCCTTAAGAACACTGAGTAAGTTTGGTCTGAGGACCTGGAATCTGCATTTTAGAATGGTCTTCAGCCAGAGGCACCATTGAAGGGTTATAAGCAAAGAACAGGCATTATCAGATTTTACACTTTAGGGAGGTCATTTCAGAAGTAGTTTGGTATATAGATTTGAAAGGAAGAAAAGAGTGGAGGCTCAGAGACCAGTGAGAAGGCTCCTACAATAGTCTACGCTGAAATATGATGCACACATATTGCACACAGTTATTTATATTCAACACTATACCCCACAGATATGTGCAATCAATTATGTTTCAGTTAAAAAAAATAAAATGTGATGCAGCCTGGGTCAGAGCAGAATTGGAAAAGAGGACATAAATGTAAGAGATGGGTAAGGGTAAAATCAGCAGGAAAGAAAGAAAGGAATCAAGCATGACTTGCAGTTCTCTGGTATTGGAAAGTGGGTGGGAAGCAGTGCTATGAGCAGAGATCGGGTACAAGGAAGAAGATCTGGACAGGAGGACTTCAGTGATGAGCTAGCTTTGGACTACCTGAATCTAAGATGTCTGGTGACTAGCCATATGCAGGGGGACTTCACCATTTCTCAACACGTTTGAAGTAGGGGGGATGTTTGTGAACAGGAGATGAATCGTAAGCCCACAGTAATAACTCTTGCTTCGATCTACTTTATCCCCACCTCCCTACCATAGTTGGGGCCACTCTCATCTCTTACCAGGTTTACTTTAACAGCTTTAAACTGGTCTCCCTAACTTTAGGTTTGCCTCCCTGGAGTCCATTTTCCTAGATTCAGCAGACAGACAGATCTTTATTAAATGGCAGGTGTGATCTTGTTATCTAGTGTGGGAAGCTTTCCCACGGCTTCCTATCACCTCTAGCATAGAACCAAAACCACTTGACGTGGCTTCCAGGCTCCTCCCTTAGCACTCTCCACCTCCTAGTTCATGCCATGGACTGTGCTCCATGGGCAGCATCATACAGAACACTATGGGAGTGGTTCCCCTGGAGTTCAGCAACACAGCAGCCCTGGCTGGCATAACGTGGTTACATGGCCAGTTTAATTTTAAGAGTCAACTGCTAGATAAAACAAATGATATCGAATCAAACCCACTACTCAGACCAGCCTTTTATTTTCTAGGCTTGTGCTGCTCGCCTTCAGAAAAGACTATGATGGCGGACATTATCAAGAGGAATGAAAAAAGAATTGATCTGTAAGAATTTTTTCTTAATTCTTTACATAGAGCAGTGTTTATCAAAGTAGAGCGATAAAACGACATACAAGAATCACCTAGCTGCTTGATAAAAATGCAGATTCCAGGACAATAGCCCAGACTAACTAAATCAGAAGATCCGTGGATGAGACTAGAAATTTGCATGTTTATGTTCTTGCTACTAGTTTAAGAATTAATTTAAAGATAGGAACTATACCAAAACAGAAAGTTTTTCTAGGCTTAATTTCATTCCAGTTTTATATGATGTCCATGTCAGATTCCATATTTTCTCAGGCCACCCGTATTCTGTGGTTAGATAGGGAATGGGATGGGGGCAGCAGTGGTGACAGTAGCCTGAATATCTCTGAAAAGTTAGCTGGAGGAAACCCATCAAAATAAATTAGGAAGGGGTTGGTGTGAAGGTTCAAGGATTTGTATTCTTTGAGAAAGTGGAATGAGATTCAACAGTGATCAAGTACCCCTGGAAAGTTTACTCGGGGGCCTGACATCAGATGTAAGGGATTATTACATATTCAACATCTAATATATCTAACATTTATTGAGCATCTACTATATGCCAGCCAGACTGCCATGTACTTTAGAAATTTAGCAAACAAATATTAAGCATCTTCTCTGGGCAAGACACTGAGGTAGGCTTTCATATGGGTTATCACATGAATTATTGCAGCAATCCTGACTGGTACATACTTTCCTGGAGACTTGCAGCTGCTAAATAAACACCAAATGATAATCATGGTTATCAATTTTGTCACGATCATAGAGCTTTCTTGAATTCATGATGATTTATTTTATGGCCTGCTCTCAATCTGAGATATGGGCTTCCTTTTTTTTTTTTTTTTTCAACAGATGACCGGTAAGGGGATCTTAACCCTTGACTTGGTGTTGTCAGCACCATGCTCACCCAGTGAGTGAACCAGCCATCCCTATATAGGATCCGAACCCGCAGCCTTGGTGTTATCAGCACCACACTCTCCTGAATGAGCCATGGGCCTGCCCTTGGGCTTCCTGATGAGATAAACTCACACTGTTCACCAGGGATTCATTCAAAATGCATTCATTCACTCACCCATTCATTCATTCTTTCAACAGCCATTGAAGGTCTAATATTCTTACATAACTTAGTACATTTTGTGAATTTGCCCTTTTTACTTTCTTCATTAAGGTTTGGAGAATACTAGAGCCAGATACTGCAGACCAATTTCACCCATTACTTGGATGAGCTGTCCTTAGACATAGGTGCAAAGCCAGACTTCTTCTCTCTCTTGTTAAAAGATCCTAAACTGGCTGTGAAAGTCTATTTCGGACCCTGCAACTCCTATCAGTATCACCTGGTTGGGCCTGGGCAATGGGAAGCAGCCAGGAGTGCTATCTTTACCCAGAAACAAAGGATACTGAAACTGTTAAAGACTTGGGCTCTGACGACTTCATCTAATTTCCTAGTTTCCTTCCTGTTGAAAATCCTAGGGCTTCTTACTGTTGTAGTGGCCTTTTTTTTTTTCCAACTTCACTGGTTCTAATTTATCTGCATAACATTTTTGTCTTTATTATCTTGTCAGTTAGTATCTCTTAAAGAAAAAAAAAGATTAAAAGAAAAAATATTAAATCTATATTCTAAATTTTAGAGTTAGGAGAGGTCTATGTATAAAACCAAAATTGTGTCATGAAATTTCTTTACCATTTCACCTTTCCCTCAAGTTCACCAAACTCTCCAAAAAGTATGATAAAATAACACTGGCCCAGGTAGATAGGCCTGCCAGCCTTGATACAGGGGAATTGTGTGGAAAAATAGTAGAATTACGCAGAATGAAAAGCAGGGTCCCACGGTTTAAATTATTGGACAATTTAAATTGCAGGTAAATATTTAAAACTCCTGCACAATGTTCTTGATGGTCTTCCTATCCAGACTGTATTTGGTCACAAAGTTCTCAAATGTTCAATCACACTCCATATGCTTGGTGGGAGGTCACTCAAAAAATACTGGAGAAAAAAAAAAAAAACAAGAGGATAGACTTAGCAAATAACAATGCTCAGACAGACTTTTAGGGCCTCATATTGAAAGCTAAGAAAATAGCCACCTGTTTTTGTAAGTAAATTTTTATTGAAACCCATTTGTTTATTGTCTGTGGCTGCTTTCAAACTGAAATGGCAGAGTTGAGTAGATGCAATAGAAACCATGTGGCCCTGTGAACTGCAGGTGCTGAGAGCTCTGCAGGAAGAACCTGGGATATTGCAAAAGACATGAAATGGATGCTCTAGGACTCAGTGACCTTTGAGGATGTGCCTGTGAACTTCACCCAGGAAGAGAGGGCTTTGCTGGATCCTTCCCAGAGAAATCTCTACAGAGACATGATGTGGGACAGCTTCAGAAACCTGGCTTCTTTAGGAATTTGTTCATCTAAATTATCTAATTTGAGGATCCAATCCATGCCACATCCAGGGGACCAATGCAGCCACAGGGCTCACCCACACCCAAGCGATCACTGGAAGGACTTGCAGGCCCACCAAACAACCATGTGGGCCACCCACGTCAGCATGCACAGGACCCATGCATTGATTGAACAGGAACCAAGACAGCCCACCACACACTCAACTGCACTGAAAAAAGAAGAGTCACCAGCAGAACCTCCAAACAGAGGAGGAAGTCTTCCCCCTCATAACCCACTCCAGTGATAGAAAAATTAAGTGTTCTACCAGATGACCAAATATCAGTGTAAAAATACTAGAAGTACAAATAAACAAGAAGACATGACACTGCCAGAGGAATATGGTAATTCTCAAGTACCAAGCCCTATACAGCAAGAAATCCTCGAGATGTCTAAAAAGGAATTCCAAGCACTGATTTTAAGAAAACTCCAAGAAAAAGAAAAGAATCAACTAGAGAACACAATAAAACAAGAAAAAATATCCAGGATATGAAGAAGAAAATTTACAAAGAGATTAATAACTTTAAAAAGAACATAACAGAACTCCTGGAAATGAAGGATTCTTTCAATGAAATAAAAACAGAACAGAAAGCTTGAGCAGCAGGCTAGAGCAAACAGAAGAAAGGATCTTAGAACTTGAAGATGGTCTTTTTTAAATAACCCAGGCAGACAAGAAAAAGGAAGAAAGAATTCTTTTATTTATTTATTTTTTTTTTTTAAAGATGACCGGTAAGGGGATCTCAACCCTTGGCTTGGTGTTGTCAGCACCACGCTCAGCTAGTGAGCAAACCGGCCATCCCTATATAGGATCCGAACCCGTGGCCTTGGTGTTATCAGCACCACACTCTACCGAGTGAGCCACTGGCCACCCTAGAAAGAATTCTTTTAAAGTGAAGAAAATTTAAGAGAGCTAGCAGACCACCTCAAGTGCACAAACATCTGAATCATGGGTATTCCAGAAGGGGAGCAAAAAGGGAAAGGCATTGAAAATATATCCAAGGAAGTAATAACAGAAAACTTCTCAGGTATAGGGAGGGAGGCAGACCTTCAGATCCATGAAACCCAAAGATCCCCAAATAGATTCAATCCAAGATGATCTTCTCCAAGACACATGATAGTCAAACTGCAAAACTCAGAGACAAAGAGAGAATTCTAAAAGCAGCAAGAGAAAAGCACCAAGTCACCTATAAGGAAGCCCCTATCAGACTAACAGCAGACCTCTCAACTGAAACCTTACAGGCCAGAAGAAAATGGGGTGATATATTCAAAAGACTGTAAGAAAAAAATTGCCAGCTGAGAATCCTACACCCAGCATGGTTATCCTTCAGAAATGAGGGAGAAACAGTGGATTTCCCTGACAAACAAAAATTACAGGAGTTCACTACCACATGACCAGCCCTGCAAGAAATACTCAAAGTCCTGCATCCAGAATCTGAAAAATGATAATCAATATCACGGATTCACAAGAAAGAGCAAAACCCACCATTAAAACCAAAATGCAAATGAGAAAGAGAAAGAAGCTAAATCATGTCACCTCAAAAATACAACTAGCATTGAATATGAAAAACAAAAGGGAAAGAAAGGGGCAAATGTTGCTTAAAACATCTAAACAAAAAGCAATATAATGACAGAAGTAAAGCAATACTTATCAATAACAACTCTAAAAGTAAATGGATTAAACTCACCATTCAAAAGACAAAGACTGACTGGTTGGATTAAAAAGCTAGACCCAACTATATGCTGTCTTCAAGAGACCCACCTCACCTATAAGGAAAAGCACAGACTAAAAGTGAAAGGATGGAAAAAATATACCATGTAAACAGGAACCAAAAATGAGCAGGGGTAGCTATTCTTATATCAGAAAAAATGACTTCAAACCAAAAACCATGAAAAGACATAAAGAAGGCCATTACATAATGATAAAGAGATCTATCCAGTTAGAGGACATAACAATCATAAATATGTATGCACCCAACAGTGGAGCACAGAGATATGGAAAGCAAACACTCTTAGACCTAAAAAAAAAGAGATAGACCCAAATACAATAATAGTGGGTGGCCTGAACACCCATCTCTCAGCATTAGACAGCTCTTTCAGGCAACAAGTCAACAAAGAAACACAAGATTTAAACTATACCTTACCAATTGGACCTGGCAGACATCTATAGAACATTTCATCCCACAACTAGAGAATATACATCCTTCTCATCAGCACATGGAACATTCTTCAGGACAGACCACATGCTAGGTCACAAATCAAGTCTTAGCAAATTTGAAAAAATTGAAATCATCCCAAGTATTTTTTCAGACCACAATGGATTAAAACTGGAAATTAATAACAAGCAAATTTCTGGAAACTACTCAAGGGCATGGAAACTGAACAACAGACTCCTGAATAACCTATGGGTCCAAGAAGAAATTAAACAGGAAATCAGAAAATTTCTTGAAACTAACGAAAATAAAGATACACCATACCAAAACATATGGGATACTACAAAAGCAGTACTAAGAGGGACTTTTATTGCAATAAATGCTTATATCAAAAGAATGGAAAGTTTTCAAATAAATGACTTAACACTATGCCTCAAAGAACTAGAAAAATAACAACAATCCAATCCCAAAAGTAGTAGATAGGAAGAAATCAAGCTCAGGGCAGAGCTAAATGAAATAAAGACTCAAAAAACAATACAAAGAATCAATGAAACAAAAAGTTGGTTTTTGTGAAGATAGATAAAATAGATAAGCCATTAGCTAGGTTAACAAAAGATAGAAGAGAGAAGATCCAAATAATGAAAATCAGAAATGAAAAGGGAGACATTACAACTGATAACACAGAAATACAAAAAATCATTAGAGATTATTATAAACAATTCTACAGCAACAAATATGAAAACCTGGAGGAAATGGATAATTTCTGGACACATACAAACTACCAAGACTAAACCAAGAAGACACAGAGAACCTTAACAGACCAATAACAAGCAATGAGATTGAAGCAGTAATCAGAAATCTTCCAATAAAGAAAAGCCCAGGACCAGACGGCTTTACAGCTGAATTCTATCAAACCTTTAAAGAAGAATTAATACCACTTCTCTTCAAACTTTTCCAAAAAATTGAAACAGAAGCCATTCTCCCAAACTCATTCTATGAGGCCAGTATCACCCTGATACCAAAACCAGATAAGGATGCCAATATCCCTGATGAACACAGATGCAAAAATCCTCAACAAAATACTAGCAATCAGATTACAGCAACACATAAAAAAAATTATACACAATGATCAAATGGGATTCGTCCCAGGGATGCAAGATGGGTTCAACATATGCAAGTCAATAAATGTGATATACCACATCAACAAAACTGAGGACAAAAACCATACGATTATCTCAATTGATGCAGAAAAGGCATTTGACAAAATTCAACATCACTTCCTGATTAAGACTCTCAGCAAATCAGGTATACAAGGAAATTATCTCAATATAATAAAAACCGTTTATGACAAACCAATTACCAATATTATTCTGAATGGGGAAAAGCTGAAAGCTTTTGGAAGTACTAGCCAGAGCAATCAGGCAAGAGAAAGAAATAGAGGGCAGCAAGATTATAGAGGACAAGGTCAAACTATCCTTGTTTGCTGATGACATGATCTTATATAGGGAAAAACCTATAGACTCTACAAAAAAACTCTTACAGCTGATTAAAAATTTCACTGATGTTGCAGCATATAAAATCAACACCCACAAATTAATAGCCATTTTTATACTCCAATAACAAAGTAACAGAAAATGAAATCAAGAAAGCAGGATCATTTGCAATAGTTGCTGGCGCAGTACACACCTTGGTGGGGTCTTGAAAAAAATAGCTTGGGCTGCCCTTTCTGAGTTGGCAAGGCCCCGGAGGGAGAGCTGCTGGAAGGGCCACAGCTACCAACACTTGCTTTCATTGTAAAGATCTCTGCCTTGGCATAGTGGTGCTGCTTTCACTTTCTCTTTTGATGTTTTGGTCAGTGTGGCAGTTTCCTGAGTTTCCAAAAGATGCAAAAAATGACACACAAACAGTTGTTGTCATAAAATTAGATTATCCCACAAAAGATCCGGGAAGATTGAACAATTCCAAATTGTCCCTTTTGAGTCAATTTATTACACCAATGGATGTTTTAAAAACACCTTATGAATAGCCATGAGCAATTGTTTTTACCAAAGAAATTAATAAACTATAGAAATCCCCATCCTCTTCCCACCATCTGGGTAAATGGTATATGGATTATAAAATGGGAAAAGGAAAAATTTGGTACCCTCCTAGGGGACGTCCTAAAAATGACTTAAGTTGGCAAACGTCATTTACAGGGGATTATATTAATGGTAAGAGAATGGTTGGAATTAATGGAAAAAGATACTATAAAAAGAATTAAGTTTATGAGAAAGAATGTATAGAAACCCTGTTACTCATTGACGTCCTAAGTTAAATAAAAACATCTTAGTAAGATATTGGGACAAAAACATATGATGCACAACTTTCCCTCCTAAAAATAAAGATTATAGATGGAATTTAAAATGCACCTGGTTTTGTGAGGGATGGTGCTGTGCACTTTGACACTTTACATTGGGCCACACAGCCGCTATATTAAGTACATGCATGATAAAGCTGTTCAAATATCCTTTATTCCTTTTCCAAATAAACAATAGGTTCATGCCTATAGAAATATGAGAATCTTTAAATCAAAGTTAAAAATATATATATAAGGTTTGATTAACACTTTGAAACCGCAATCGCTGCCATCTGAATTTTGAGTCAGACATATAATTTATGCTTGCTGGCAGTAATAAGTTTAAGGTTAATACAAGGACAAGAAAAAGAAAAAGAAACACAATAGTGAGAAATGTCAAGAACAGCGAGTCATGGACTAATCTACCACAACAGATATAATCACCAGAAAGAATTGGCTGACCACAGAGTTTTATTTAACCTTGTGGATTATTAATTTTATGAGAACTGATGTAATTTTTTTTTTTTTAAAGATGACCGGTAAGGGGATCTTAACCCTTGACTTGGTGTTGTCAGCACCACGCTCACCCAGTGAGTGAACCAGACATCCCTATATAGGATCCGAACCCGTGGCCCTGGTGCTATCAGCACCGCACTCTCCCGAGTGAGCCACAGGCCGGCCGAGAACTGATGTAATTTTAAGAAAAGTTTCCGTTTAACTATTGGTTTAATAATTTTAAAGATTTATGTAGTTAAAATGCCCACATTAACCCCCCCGTGTTGTGTAACAAATAAAAATGTTTTCAGTATAAAGGCTGCTTCAGCTGCTTTAGCTGCTCTGGTTGCGACAGCGCTGACAGCCCGCAGGCTGAGAACGTGCTTCAGAGGAACAGAGGTCTCTGCCTGCGTTTTTTATTTTTGCTGTCTCCTCATCCCTCTTTCAAGGACCCCCAATTCGACTGGAGCTGGTCTCCAGCAAGTTGCCAAAAAAATAAAACACACAGGTAATCAATTTAACCAAGGAGATGAAAGATCACTACAATGAGAACTACAAAACACTACCGAACTAGATTAAACAGAACACAAAAAGGTGGAAAGACATGCTATTGGGTGAGAAGAATTAACATTGTGAAAATGTCCATTCTACCCAAAGCAATCTACAGATTCAATGCAATCCCCATCAAAATACCAATGACATTCTTCACAGAAACAGAAAAAGTAATCCAAACCTTTATATGGAACAACAAAAGACCCCAAATAGCCAAAGCAATCCTAAGCAAAAAAATAAAGCCAGAGGCAGAACACTACCCAACTTCAAATTATATTACAAAGCTATTGTAACAAAACAGCACAGTACTGGCATAAAAACAGACACTCAGATCAATGGAACAGAATAGAAAACCTGGGAATTAGCCCACATACTTACAGCCAACTGATTTTTGACAAAGGCAGCAAGAACATACATTGGGGAAAAGACTGCCTCTTCAATAAATGATGCTGGGATAATTTGTATTCCATATGCAGAAAAATGAAATGACCTATACCTCTCACCATATACCAAAATCAACTCAAAATGCATTAAAGACTTACATATAAGACCTGAAACCATAAAATTATTAAGGGAAAATATTCCAGGTAATAGGACTGGGAAAAGACTTTATGAATAAGATCCCAAAAGCACAAGCAACAAAAGAAAAAATAAATAAATGGGATTACATCAAATTAAAAATCTTCTGCACAGCAAAGGAAACAATCAACAGAGTAGAAAGACAACCTATGGAATGGGAGAAAATATTTGCAAACTATACATCTAGCAAGGGATTAATATCCAGAATATACAAAGAATTCAAACAATTATACAGTAAAAAAATAAATAATCCAATTAAAAAATGGGCAAATGAGATGACTAGACATTTTTCAAAGGAAGACACACAAATGGCCAACAGGTACATAAAAAAATGCTCAGCATCACTAGTCATCAGAGAAATGCAAATCAAACACACAAATGGCCAACAGGTACATAAAAAAATGCTCAGCATCACTAGTCATCAGAGAAATGCAAATCAAAACCATGTTGAAATATCATCTCACCCCAGTTAGACTGGCCATTATTAAAAAGACCAAGAATAACAAATGCTGGTGAGGATGTGGGGGAAGGGGAACTCTTCTACACTGTTATGGAACTGTATATTAGCACAGCTATTATGGAAAACAGTATGGAGGTTTCTCACACAACTACAGATAGAGCTACTATATGATCCAGCAATCTCAATGTTGGGTATATATCTAAAGAAATGGAGATCATTAGGTCAAAGGGATATTTGCACTCCCATGTTCACTGCAATTCTATTTGCAATTGCCAAAATATGTAACCAACCTAAGTGTCCACCGACAGACAACTGGATAAAGAAAACGTGGTATATATGTACAATGGAGTACTACTCTGCCATAAGAAAGAATGAAATTCTTCCATTTGCAGCAACATGGATGAGTCTGGAGAAAATTATGTTAAATGACATAAGCCAGACAAAGAAACAGAAATACCACATGTTCTCACTCATAACTGGCTGCTAGGAAGGAAGAAAGTCGGGGGGGGGGGGGGG
>NW_007731047.1:27993-46687 GCF_000696425.1 Galeopterus variegatus | reverse complement strand
AAAAAAAAAAAAAAAAAAACCCTCTTTTTCCCCCCAAAAGGGGGTGGGGGGGAGAGAAAAAGGGGGGGGGGGGGGGGGAGAAGGAGGGGACAAGGAAGGAATGAAGGAAAGAAAGAAAGAAAAGACCACAACAATATGTTGAACTTTCAGAAGGAGAGAACAATCCTAAGGATGGTAGAGGTATAGGGGGAAGGGGGCGGGGGTGGGAAGTGATAGGTATGGCAAAGGGCATAAAGAAATATGATTTGTAAGAATGAATACGCTAATAATAAATTAAATTAATAAATAAAAATAAAAATAAACCATGTGGCCCACAAAGGCTAAAATATTTAGCATCTGACCCACTACAAAAAAGTTTGCCAACTCCTGTTTTATCATATGCAAGGCATTGTCCTGATTGTTTTGTATAATTTGCCTCATTTCATCATTACCATTCCCCATTGAAGTAGCTATGTTTATTATCCTACTTCTACAGTAGAAGAGATTGAAAAACATTTACCAGGTTGATGCTAAATCAGTGAGAAAAAATAGCTCCATTAGGACAAAATTATTATTAAATTTATACCCTTGAAAATTTTAGAAATCTCTTGAAATCTTTCTAAATATCCTGGTATCTCTTTTAAAAAAACATAAATAGCTCACTTTCAGAGAACACTTCTTCTGAGGCTGATTCAAGGGCTAAGGAAGACTCATTCAGTCTGTCCTTCTGCCTCCATACATCCTGACCGTGAAACTATTCCAGACAAACCGTCTACGGTAGTTTGTTCCAAAACATACTCCATGGGTCACCTACATCAGAATAACTCAAGGAACTTATAGAATTGCATATTCCTGAATATAAATACAATGATAATTCAGATTTGCTGGATCAGAATCTCTGCTGGAATCTGCAGTTTTGATAAGTTCCCCAGAAAATTCATATGCATGTTAAATTTAGGAACTATTAATTTGGAGTTTCTCAAAAGAAGCTACTTTCAGAGATTAGTTCATGACATTTTGCATTCCTCAGGGCCAAATTTCTCCTCGTGTTCAGCCTTGGTGCTTTGTGCTGCAGATTACAATATTTGTTCTCCCTTAGAGCATGTTAGCTGGTTACTGCCCTCTTCCAAAATCTCTCCTTGTGCTGGTCCCCTTTACTCACCTTTATTTTAACTATCCTCATATAATAAATCCTTGTGGTTTTTTTTCTATCAAAAGTCAAATATGTCACATTTAGTCTTTACAGACAAAGATATTTTAAAAATAAAATAGTAGGACCAAGATGTGTAATAAAACTGCAAACAATAATTTCAAATAATAACATTTTAAAAGCTGAACCCAGAAAGATTCCAGCATTCACATCATAATGAGTATGGCAAAGGAAAGCTCTTCTTTATAACCAGATTTCATCCTGAGAAATGCTGCTACTGACCTGCAATGTTTGACTGTTGCCCAGGAGGTGGAGTGTGCTGACACTGAACAGAACTCACTCTCTTGTCCATTCTGCCCTATGACCCAGCCACAGATCAATGAAGCTACGAAAAAGGCTCCTGAGATTAGACTCTACTTAAACCAGGTCAGATGTCAAAATGAGATTAAACATGCAAGGAATTTATTAAAGGAAATATTTGTGTGAGGGGAAATAGAGGGCTAGCTACTCTGCTCTTGTGGGATAAGTGTATATCTAAAACCTGTATTTTGATATTTAATGTCCATCCATCTATATATGCTACATATTCTGGGAGAGGGATTTAAATTATAACTAGTAAAAAGAATTTTAATTTTAGATATCACTATACTTTCAGCTGCTGGCCAGTAGAAAGTAATTGCTTGTATAAAAGCATTGATATCTCTTGATGTTGAGCTATTTCAAGTTTTAGCAACCTAAGTAATCTGGATAAAGTGCTAAAAGCCATAGATGTTATAAACAATTCAATTTTATTTAATTATATTTAATTCTAACAACATATTTAATGCATCAGGAAACTGAAACAGAGTAAATGACTTTCCCGAGTTATGTGGCTTGTAAGTGGGCCCAGCCGAGTTTTATTCCCAGGACCATCTGACACTCAACCTATGCTAAATGATGGTGTACAGGATGATGAAACCATTAAAAAAATTATGTGTTGGGCCGGCCCAGTGGCGCACTGCTACAGTGCGCCACTTGGGAGCGCAGAGGCGCTCCCGCCGAGGGTTCGGATCCCACATACAGACCAGTTCCCGCTCACTGGCTGAGCGAGGTGTGGGCACAACACCGAGGGTTGTGATCCCGTTGCCGGTCCCGGTCCGGTACGGGCGCGACACTGAGGGTTGCGATTCATTGCTGGTCACAAAAAAAGACAAAAAAAAGGAGGAAAAAAAAAAATTATGTGTTATCTCTGCATTTTCCAGCATCTATTTTCTATCCAAGATGGAATATCATATTAATCAGTTTTGTGCTCTCTCTATACACCAAAAATAGAAATGATCCACAGCAGTACTAAAAAGATGATGAACTACAAGTTGTCAAAGAAAATTCAAAAATAATTTTAATATGTTTATGTCTAATGACATAAGATAAAATTGTATTAATGTCTGCATTAATAAACATTATATTAATTTAGATATTAACATATATGAATAAGAATGGGAACAGTTGCAGGCCTTCCCACAAAATTCTCATCAAGCTATAAAGACAAGTAAGGGAATTCTAAAAGAAAGTGGCTGCTATTTGCTCCAGTGCTCAGAAGGTAGAGGTGTGAGTCACCGTGTCACCACTACCAGCAGAGAGAAGACCCATCTCAAGCACAGTGATTGGCCTTGAGTAGGCTTGGTGCTCCCTCCACCTCCCCTTTCAGTGCTTTCGTTCTGCAGGTGTGTCCTCACAGAAAGAAAAAGAACAACCTCAATGTGTAAGGGACTTAGGAAATTACCTCCTCTAAGGAACGTATGCATTTTTTAAAAAAATACTGTGGAGACCAGCACATGTGGATACCTGTGCAGGCAGGGAGACTCTTGGTGCTATGGGCGGGGTGTTGAGGGTAGGGAGTTGTTTTTATCTTAACTTTGTTTTTTGCAGGGAGAAAGAAAAAAATTGCACTGTGTAGGTCCAATTTACAACCGGGACTAAAACTAAGTTCCATGCTCTCTTTCAGCCCTAAAACTCTATATCTCTAAATATGAATCAGAGCAGGGGAAGAAAGGAAAGGAAATGAGATTTAAGAAGATGATTTAGAAATAAAATGAAGGAGCCAAGAAATATCCCTCTAGTGCATGGGTCAGGGGAGGCTAGGAATCATACATCAACAGCCAATACCCCAGTCTCAATACTTTGAAATAAAACAAAGATAATTTCTCTTTCATCTATGTGTCCATTGGGGATAGGCTCTGTTCATCATAGCCACTCAGGTAGCCAGACTAATGGAATGGCCATCTTGAAATTTGCTGGTTATCACATTAAAGGAAAAGAAAGCTCTATGTGATCTTGTAATGGTAATTAAATGCTCTGGCCCAGACAGGACATATGTTACTGGGGAGCCAAGAAATACAAACCTATATGTTACCAGAAGGTAGAAAGTCCACAGTATTTTCTAAAGAGCATTATTGTCTATCAATCTGACTTCTTAGGATCTAGGTCCACTTGACTAAGGAGACTAGATAACTTTCCCCATCCCGTGGCCTAAAGTACAGCTAATAAACAATAAGCCCTAAAAATAGCAGAAAGTGAAAGTTTCACTGAAGGCCAGTCTTCTCATTTTTATTACTATGAGTCTCTTGCTAATTATGGAAAATGAGATAATACAAAAAAGTGATCATGTTTATGCTCAACCACTATTTACTCCTTATGTTAGCAGCATGCCTGGTGAGGCCCAGGGACCTCCTTGGTGTGTACATGTACACATGAAGGTAAGTGCATATGTACTGAGATTTGGGACACTAATGGTAGCCCTAACTCTCAAGGAGCCACTGATTCTATATCAAACATATTTTGGTTTTTAAAAACACACTAGAACTAATAGTAGTCTTGAAGGCTTACCTTCTGAGTAAAAACCAAGTTTGAAATCATGCACATATTATCATCTTTATAACTGCAGCAAGGCAGCTGAACTCAACAGAGCTAACAATGGTGTGCTTGTGCCATGTACAGTTGGAGCTCCATATCCGTGGGTTCTGTGGATTCAACCAACTGTGAACTGAAAAGATTAAAAAAAATTAAGTTAAAAAATAACAATACAACAATAAAAAATAATACAAGTTTTAAAAATACAGTACAACAACTATTTACATAGCATTGACATTGTATTATAAGTAATTAAAAGAAATCTAGAGATTATTTAAAGTATACAGGAAGATGTGCATAGATTATCTGCAAATACTACACCATTTGATATAAGGAATTTGAGCATCAATGGATTTCAGTATCCAAGGAAATCCTGGAACTAATCCCCGGAGGATACCAAGGGACAACTGTATTTAACAAGCCAGAAATAAGGCAAGGAGTGAGCCCAGGGAACAAGCAACATACTTAGCAATACACAAGGCTCTCCAGATGCAGGGTCAAGGGATGTGGTTACACTGTACTGAAAATCAAGGAAAAAGATTTATTCTTCCAGAACCCTCTCCCTGTTTCAGTCCACCAACCTCTCAAGAGTTGATTCCTTGTGCCTATGGGAGTCATTTCATCATTAAGAATCAACAATCAAGACACCTTATCTTGTCTGGCAATGACATCGTCATCGTCATCATCATCACCACAATCACACACAGGGTTTACTATGTACAAGACTCTCAATCTAGATGATCTCATCTAATCCCCACCACGACTATCTAAGGCAGATATTATTACGCCTGTTCTAAGTTGAGAAAACTGAAGCTGAGAGAAGTCATACAATTTTTCCAAGATTATTCTGGTAATAGCTGGTGAACGCAATATTTGAACCCAGGACTTGTGACTCCAAAGGCCATGCTCCTCCCATATATGTCTTCTATTACCCAAGTGCCTGGACAATCATTTTCACTTAAAAAGGCTTTATAAATTGAATTATGATTTTTTTAAATAATAATTTCCTCTAAATGTAAAATGTATCAAAACCCTTAAAAGTGTATCTTTGATATAGCAGCTGTTAACACAATTGTCTTATTTTATTCTCACCCCTTTGAAGAGTGAAATTCATGAACAATGAGGGTGCCGCCTTAACTTCCTAACTTTATGTATAATTTGCAGGCAGAGGAGTGAGTCTAAAGTGCACAACACCAGATAGTGCTTCTCTTAGCATTTCACTGTCACAATTAACCATGTTAAAATATAAACAAGAGCTAACTTTAGGTTCCAAACTCTGCACAGCACTCCTTATCTCTTAGACCAGGTTCATTCAGTGTGCGGGGGACTCCCAGATTAACACTGGCTTAAGCTGACTCCGAAGTCCTAACCGCAGCAGGGCCATAGGTACCAGGAATTACAAGCACATAAAGTAAGTAACCAGATTTAATCTGCTTCTTTTGGGTGAGGAAGGTGGGGCCCAGATTTTTCCTGTTTTGTTATTGTGCTTCAGAGGAGAATCACACCACCAAAACGTAGCTTCCTGACCTTGGATGATAAAGCCACTCCCTGTTCAGAAGTACAGGAATAGTAAATGTTTGAGTATTTATATTAGGGGGTGTCTGTGTGTACACTGGTAAGGACACAGATGGGTAGATAATTAAGCAGTTGAACCAAAGAGGAAATTCTGGATTTTTAATGCAAAGAGAAATCAGTAATTTTTCTTAAGTGCTAGCTTCTAATATGATGAAACAATGGTTTAGGGGGGTTGTGTAGACAAATGATGGCATTTGGCCCCAGTGGGAAATGAGGCAAGCCCCTTTTGGAATCTGACTAATTTGTGCTGGCATATCATTTTCTTTTTCTGTTGTTAAAAGTGTTTCATGCTCCATTGTATGCATTATGTCAAAATTTCTTTTTCTTTTTCATGCTATTGACAGATCTTTTTTGCTAATTCCACTCCTAGCTAAATCCACAAGATTTAAACATCAAGGGTTTTGAAAATCACTTCCGATATCCAGTTCAATGCCATCTATTTTACAGATGGAGAAGCTGAGTCTCCATCCTTGGTTATTTCTTAAAGAGTTTTTCCTCCACCCTAGGGAACCTGCTATAGCCTAGTACCTGGCACAGTGCACTTAGAGCCTGGCAGAATTTTTAGCATTTGTTGGTTGCGGTCAGGAATGGGCTTGAGGAAGTGGGAGCTCCTGCTGAAGAATAGAAATACCAGAGCATGGCCCTGCTCCAACCCAAGTTTTTTGGCAGCTTGTGCTCCTTTGTTCCCAAGGGCTAAGTGTGTGCCTTCGCCAGCCCCCAGTTACCATCCAGCTGAATCTACTGTTTCTGATTATGCCTGAAATGCCACAGCTCACTTAAGGATATGCTATCATTGTACAGTCTGTGCCAACCAATATTCTCAGACAGTTTTATGTGCTAAGTTTGGCAGCTTGTGCTCCTTTGTTCCCAAGGGCTAAGTGTGTGCCTTCGCCAGCCCCCAGTTACCATCCAGCTGAATCTACTGTTTCTGATTATGCCTGAAATGCCACAGCTCACTTAAGGATATGCTATCATTGTACAGTCTGTGCCAACCAATATTCTCAGACAGTTTTATGTGCTAAGGTATACGTGTGTGTGTGTGTGTGTGTGTGTGTGTGTGTGTGTGTGTGTGTGTGTGTGTGTGAGAGAGAGAGAGAGAGAGAGAGAAAAGAGGGGGGATGGAAGGAGAGACAGGGATGGGGAATGAATAAGTAAAGGATTGGGTACGCACGTGACAGCAACAGTGAAGATGGCTTTCTAGTAAGTGCATAGAAGAGTCACACTAGAAACAGTTAAACATTAGTTAATTGATACAGTGCTGGGCTCAGATATAGGATAATTTGCATTTTCCTAACACCAGCCGATAAGGTCTCCAAATCAATATTTAAAATACCCAGAAAATAAGACTCTTGCCCAAAAGTTCCCAAACTTCCTAGGTTCCGAAGGCCCTTAGTGCACAAGTAATCCCCTCACAGTGCCCCCAGGCCATACTTCCCCTTAAAAGTAGTCAAATTCAAACAATCTAATAAATATTTATGCTCTAACAACTTTGTAATTGTTTGAACAAGCAATACATAAATTGAAAGAAAAATCATATTTTTATTTCATTCTTAATCACAATGACTTAATAATAGGTTTTCTACACCTGCTGAGCCCTGTACAACTTCTCAAACCCTGGAATTAGTTCAAACATGGCTCCTTCCTTTCCTATTCCACTTCAATTTTCCTGCAGTACTCACTTTTTATCATAGCAACTGCCAAACACACACTTTGCAAAGATACATCATTGAATGGAATGCAGCCCTATCGTATATTAAAACTGTGAACTACTCTGAGCTAGTATTTAACACGCTGTTCAACAGATTGAATATCCCTATGCTTTCCTTAAAAATTTGAAATAAGTCAGGATGCCTCCACACTTTGGGAATGACAGCTCTAGCTTCATGTTCTAGACTCCTATATTATCCTAGTACACAGAAATGGATACTCGGGGCCGGCCCGGTGGCGCACTGCGCTAGTGCGCCGCCTGGGAAGCGTGGCAGTGCTCCCGCCGAGGGTTCGGATCCCACATACAGACCGGTTCCTGCTCACTGGCTGAGCGAGGCGCGGGGGCAACACCGAGGCTTGCGATCCCGTTGCCGGTCCCGGTCCGGTACGGGCGCGACACTGAGGGTTGTGATCCGTTGCCGGACACGGAAAAAAAAGACAAAAAAAAAAAAAAAAGAAAGAAATGGATACTCAATCTGACTTCAGTAAATTACATTTTTGCATTTACTTCTTTGAAGTAGAGAACACAATATAAATTCCACAAGAAAAGGATAGTAGTTTCTAACTGCAGGGTTAACAATTGATAACTTTCGTGCAACCAGCAGTGATTTCCCAACTCATTTGGCAAAAATTTTATGTTGCTTAAGTTATTTTACGTGTTATTTTCTATAAATTCACTCTCACCCGGTGACACCTACCTTACCAATTTAGTCAGATTTTCCTAATTTTTATTATTTATTTCTTTCATATTCAGTGAGCTTTGATGGAGCTTTGTTCATTAAAATAATAATAATGCCATTTTTAAACTTCCAATAAAGAAATGGCCAAATTTTTATTGAATAGTCATATAGAGAGCAATAACATTTTAAAGGTTATTTTTGTATTAGTGTGTAAAATAGCAGTCCAAAATGAGCAACAATAGCCTAATAAACTTTCTTATGGTATTGATTACTCTGTCCAAAAGCAAAGCGGTTACTAACTGGAAGTTATTTACTTAAACAAATAAAGGGGGAGAAACTTTTTCTAAAAAAGCACTTATTAAATCACTTTGCCTTCATATAGTTACTGCTACTTGCACGAGTGGTTAAAGCATTAATTTTTATCCTTGAGCGAAGATAGTATTTACACTGTGTGGCTATGTGCTTATGGATTCTCATGTTCGCTTTTCCAAAAATGGGGAACAGCCTAAATGAGACTGTGGTGATCAAAGGAAGAAGGAAAAAAATCTTTCAGGGTGACTTTGAAGCTTATTTCGTGCCCTCATTTTTTCTTTTTCTCTTTTTCCCTTTCTCTCAGCATCACTCTCATATATTTTCCTATCCATTTCCTTCACTTACTACAAGATGGCCTTTAGATATTTCTAGTTTTCCCCTATGGCTTAAATTCCAAATATTCTGTAACTTTGTCTCTGTAAAGAAACCCCAAATTGTAAAGGCAGATATTCACAAAATATCAAATTAAAGAAAAATCTCCTGAAGGTATGGAAATGACAGCAACATCTATTGGGGGACCTAGCATGTCCCACGTACTGTGCTAAATGCCTGTTATAACATTAGTTGATTCATTTTTTTTAATTTTATTTATTTATTTTTTATTTTGTCGATATACAATGTGGTTGATTATTACTTGATTCATTTTTTTAACAAACCTCTGAGAGAAGATCTACTTCTAGCTTCATTTTAGGAAAGAAAACGCTGAGACACAAAATCATTAAATTGACTGCCTCAAGCCCTACTGAGGCAATCAGTAACGAGCCAGCACTGAACTTCAAACCCGGGTCTCTGATTCATGCCCGTAAAAGCTCCAGGGACATTTGCTGTTCAGAGAAGCCTGACTGCATCTGGACCATGCTAAGTTACACTGGTGGCCTGGGGAGAGGACTTTGATTTATTTATTTTTATTTTTATTTTTTTGGCAGCCGGCATGTGCAGGGATCGAACCCTGGACTTTGGTGTTATCAGCACCACACTCTAACCAACTATGCTAACTGGGCAGCCCTATTTATTGTAAATTTGATTAGAGGTCATTTTGAAGAAGGAACTCAGACCTAGGATGTTAATTCCCAGCAAATAGTTGCTTAATTAATATTTTTAAATGAAAAGTATATATGGTATTGAATGAATTCATTTTACCCATGAGGAAATCAACCCACTGCCAAATATTTATGCAACAACTATTACAGCCCAAGCATGCTTCTAGGAGCTATAAGAAAATGTGATTAGCCAAAGAAAATGCCCTACATTGGGGAAATATATAGTCTTATGTGGAAAGAGAGCTAACAGTTACAGTCAAGTTAATCAACAGTATGATGCAGTTATATAATATAATGGGGTACACGCTGTAGTTCCTCTAGGAGTCAAGAGAAAGACAAGGTGACTGCAGAGTCAGCAGCCACCACGCCTCGGTGGCCCCCTCTAGCCCTTGCTCTCACTGCTCTCTGTCTCTGGAGCCCACTGCCTCCCCTCCTCTGCCTAAGTCCTATGCATTCTTCAAAACCTGGAGCAAATAGTATTCCTCTATGTTGCTTTCCTGCCACACTGTGATGTTTAATTTTAGGTATCAACTTGACTGGATTAAGGAATACCTAGAGAACTGGTAAAGCATTACTTCTGGGTGTGCCTGTGGGAGTGTTTCCAGAAGATATTGGTGCATGTGTCAGTAGACTGAGTGGAGAAAATTGCCCCTCAGTGTGGGCTGGCACCATCCAATCAGCTGCAGACCTGGATAGAATGAAAAAGGCAGAAATAAGGTAATGTCCTCTCTCTCTTCCTGGAGTGGGGACATCCATCTTCTCCTACTCTTGGACATTGAAACTCCAGGCACTCAGGCCCTTGGACTCTGGGACTTGCACCAACAGTGCCTCCCACTTACCCCTGACCCCGGTTCTCAGGCCTTCAGCCTTGGACTGAGAATTTTACCATCAGCTTCCCTGGTTCTGAGACTTTCAAACTTTGACTGAGCCATACTACCAGCCTAACATGGACTCCAGCTTGCAGATGGCTGTTGTGGGACTTCTCCACCTCCATAATTGCATAAGCCAATTCCCCTAATAAATCCCCTCTCATGTATATACAAGGGTATCTCAAAAAGTTCATGGAAATGTTTGCATTATCTTTTAATTCTAACTTTCCACAAACTTTTTGAAGTATCCTTGTACGTATCCTATTGGTTCTGTCTTTCTGGAGAACTCTAATACATAGCCCAAAGTCGTAATTAGCACCTCTTCCTTTATGTTCTCATTGCAATTTGTACCTAAGTCTTATCACTTTGCACAGAATATTGTAATTATTTGTTTTTGAGTTTGACTTTCCCACCAGACTGATTGCTGCTCTAGAGAAGGCATCATGCATTGTTCATCTTGTACCCCCAATTCTTAGCCTTGGGCTTAGCAACATAGAAGCTACTCCCTGAGTGTGTTGATGCCTGAATTAATCAGAGAATAAATGATAAAATCTAATTTGATAGGACCCTATAGGGCATTTAATTCCACCCTCTACAAGATCTATTCATCTCCCTCTTACAATATATCCAAAAATTTGCCATATAGACTGCCTGAATAAAGCCAATTTCAGAGATTAAAATGCTGGAAAGTGATTATATTGAGCTAAAATGTGCCTCTTCGGTTCTGCCGCTGGCCATAATTCTAATCCCTCTCTCCGCAATGAGTCTTCAAATGTTTAAAAGCAGCTGCTTACTTCAATTTGTCAGGTCCTTGCATTAAGAGTAACTACTTATATCCTCTTTCTCAAAGTGAGCCCAGGCAGTTCAGCTCTTTTCCCAAGGCCTTCACAGCCAGCTCACAGCAGAACCAGGTCCCCAACTGGGCTTCCCTCTGCCTCGGGTAATAGATGTGTTCCTCCTTACTGAACCAGCCCAATGCTTTCAATCAGCAGTGTGTACCTGAAACTGCAACAAGGCAAGGAAATATACAGTGCTGGTCTTTGCTACACAGGAGCCCATTCCTCCTGTGCAGGACACTCCTCTCTGGACATTGGCAGGATGAACACCACTAGCTTCTCTCCCAGGGAAGTTACACCTCGCCTGCTAACCTCCTCTCTAGTTTCGGTGGAGCCGTGCTAGGGAAAATACCTCACCCTCTTTCTCAGTCCAGCTCTTGGAAATGGCTCTTCACCCTCACCTAACAAAAGAAGCTTTCTTTATTTCCTGCTGGCCTGCTGACAGCATGAATGTCTTGCTATGATCTGACCTGCTATCTCTATAGAGTCAGCATGCTTCTGTGCACAGCTGCAAATATCATATGTATACATGCAATGCCCTCTCTTTTTACCTAGAGTCATTTTTCCATGGAAAAAGTGGATATTCTCTATTGAATGCTTTTTATGTTCCACGAAAGTGAATAGCATTTTATCTTATCTTTCAAATGAGGAAACTGAAGCCTAGAAAGGGTAAGTGATTTTCCTATGTCACTAAGCTGATGCATGATAGAGCAGGGATCTGAAACAGATCCTGGCCCCAACACCTACACTTCAGTCACCTCTCTCAGTGTAGGGTCACTCTACTCTTCTGGGCCCAGGAAGGGGCAAAACATATAAGGCTTTGATTCTATAGTTCCATCAAGGTCTAAAGCATGACTTCCTCTAAAGAGAATCTACTAGTTCTTCCAAAGTAAATCATATCCAGTTTCTACGGGAGGCAACCAATCCTACAACATTTTTACACAACACCTGAAAAAAAAGGGACCTTCTCATTTCACTGAATAAATATTTATTATACTATGTTCTAAGTGCTGCCATAGACACTGGGGACAGAGCAGAGAACAAAACAGATGAAGTATCTTTAGTTGAGCTACTTCTCTCAGGTTTCCAATACTAAAAAACAAAAGATGCATATCCAGCTCACAGAAGAGAGTACACGTGTGAAACAAGAAAACAGCAAATGTTCAGGAAAACTATGTCATTGTGGATGTTTCCCCCATGCTTTTAAAACTTACAAACTTGAGGAGATAAAATTGTCACAAAACTATATTAGAGAACATCTAACATCATATGATTTAATGCCAAATACGTGTACTATTGTCCAGAAATGCTATAGGTATTAAAAGAATGGAAATTCATTGATATGAAAGTCAGAATAGGAAAACAGTTTTGGGAAATGTTTTTATAATTACAATAGCTTATACTTATTGAGCACTCATTATGTGCCAGAAACTGTTCTAAGACACTTTGCATGTGTTAATTCACTTGATTCTCAGAAAACACTACAAGGAAGCTATTATTACTTTCCCTGTTTTTATGATGCACAGAGGGGTTAAATAATGTGCCCAAGATCACAGAGTAGTAACTGACAGAACTGGGCTTTAACCCTGGCAACCTGGATCCAGAGCTTGGTTGTTTAATCAATGTACTGTATTGCCTCTCAGTGTTCTTACATGTCTGTGTTATTAATACGTGACCTGGTGCTAGATGGTTCTCTAACCTGTACCAACCAGTGGTGACTGTGCCATGTGCTCCAGAGATGAATCGGTATCAGAGGAGAGAGGAGGATGGTTTTCCATGCCTGTCTTTCCACTACAAACCCTCACTGGCAGCCACCCTCCCTTTCTACTGGTGACCATCCACCGGTAACTGTAGAACCATACACCAGCCAGGGACTGGGACCCACAGAGGGCAGTGCTGCAGCAGTGCACCCAGGGTGGCCACAAGTGTTTTTGCTCCTAGTCCCAACTCCACCCCACTAACTGCTGTGCAGCTGGTGTAATGTCACCACACCAATCTAAGCTTCGGTTTTGCATGTGATAAAAAGAACGTGTTTGACAAATGACCCTTTCCTGGTCTGCTGCTGTGTTCAGTTCTAGGGTTGTTACTGGGCACAGGTCTGTATCTGTCTCATTTCAAAAACAAACCACTCAAAAGTCAAATGTTGGTGAAAATGGAAGTCAGCTTTTATTCAGGAAAACTGGTGACCTGAGAAGAGATGTTAGGCTACATCTCTCCGGTAAACCTGAAGGATAATGGCCAGACTAAAGCCATCTCCCAGACTCAGATTTACTGAGGGTTTTTTTAAGGAGGGAGTTGAGGAATGGAACATGAGAAATGAAAAACAGGAGGGAGGGGGACGTGAGCTGTGGGTGGGGCGGAGCAGGGGATGTTCTGTACAAGGAGCCAGGTGCAAGGTCTCACCAGGAATCTGTCTGGTTTCTGTTCCCACCATTGTTATGTCAAAGTCCTGCTGGATAGTGTGTGCCTCCTGGCAAGTCTGCAGCTTCAGGCTGGCTGGGAAACAACTTTACATTCATGTAAATAATGTCATCTTGCCCCATAACCAAAGTTCAAAATATCAAATAACCATAGGAAAAGAGGGAACTCAGAGAAACAAATGCCAAGAAAAAAAATTGAGTCCTTTTAAAATTTGCCTTAGGCCCATGCAAGTTTTGGGTCCTGACACAGCGTAGTCCTGCTCACTCCAACAGGGTTAGAGAAGGGGGGCTGGAGACAGCAGCACAGTCCGGAATGCTGGACTCTGTCCACTAAAGGGTCCAATTTCAGTCACTCTGCCAGAAGCTACAGCCTTGATTACAACTGCACTGACATTTGGCTCCAGCTCCGCCTGAGGGGTGGGATCATAACAAAGCTCAGGGGTTAAACCAGTGACTCAACAGTTCCCTTCTCCCATTCACATACCAGAGACCAACCACAGAGGACTCAAACTGAGCAAATCCTTTAATCTTCCAAATTCTTTTTCCTGGTTTGTTAGAGCAGCCAAGGATAGGGTGAGTCTTTTGTGACTACAAAGTTCTGCTGTGCTTTCCTCACACAGGAGAAGATGACCATGAGGGTTGCGATTGTGGGTGCTGGGGCCAGTGGCCTGGCCTGCATCAAGTGCTGTCTGGAGGAAGGACTGGAGCCCACCTGCTTTGAGAGGAGCGACGACCTTGGGGGACTGTGGAGATTCACCGTAAGTGGGGTTTCAACAGCTTTATTTGACTATTGGAGAATAGCTTGACCGGTGTAGAAAGATACCTATATTTCTTCCACAAGGGCTGGTCACCCTGGTGAAGGCTAAAAGTGTCTGCTGAATAGGGTACCAGGAGGGGCAGGGCACAGGCTGAGTTTGGGTGGGAGGCATGACAGCAGCTTATATTTCTCCAGAGCCGAGGGGAAGAAATGTTTTCAAAGATGCCCACAAAGTATAGAAGAGAATGGAATGACTGGGACAGGCCAGGAAAGCCCAGGACTGGGAAGCAAGACCAGATGAGGGTGTCTGAAGCAAACCCAGAATCTGCAGTGTTTGGGGCAAGAGCAAGAATTTCAGCCTCTGCCTGCAGGACTGAGCTGCTTTCACCCGTCTCTGTCCCAGTCCTGCTCCATCTGCGTTAAAGCAACACAGGGCTCAGTGTAGGATGAACTCCATAATCAAGGTCCTGCTGCCCAGGCAGTACCAGCCCATGCCAAGAACAATCAGAAGTAAAGAATGTGAGTTTGAGGTCTTTTTTTTTTTTTTTCGGTCCCCAAGAAAAAGAGAAGTAATATTCTCAAATCTCAGCAGGGTTCCAGTCTGGATTAGAGCAGGGAACAAAGGAATAAGGAATGAGAAGGGACTATAAAGCCCATCCTTGACCTCCCTGGGGCCCAGGGGGATCACAAGGATCCTGCTTGAGGCCATGGAAATCCTGACGCCAGGCAGGGAATGTGTTCTGTGAGCTCCTTGACTCAGCCAGGGGAGTATTTGCATCAGATTCTCCAAAGCCCCTGTTTTCCCTCCTTCAGGGCAAAAACACTTCCCATGAGTTTTAAATGTGCTGAGGAGAAAGCTGTCAGGAATAGAGAAAAGGAGCAAGGTGTCAGGTAGCCCGGCCTTGGATCCTCTGAGGGACTAAGAGAAAGATACAGCATTCCTCCATGACAGACTGATGGAATTTGGAACTGGAATAAAGTAATTTTTTTCTAGTTTCGGTGAGCAAAGCTCCACAGAGGCCAAGGTTGCTAGCTTAGACACAGTCCTTCCGCACAGACAAGCTTGGCTCACATGAAGAATGGGATATCATAAAACATGCCCAACCACCAAATGTAATCATCAATCCATGGAGACCCTCCAGAGGGGACTCAGTAAATGGGCACATCTGTTCCCATGATTCAAGCTGCATGTGTTCTGACAGGATCAAAGAAATCTGACACCTGTGCCCAAACTCTCTCCTCTCATGCCCATTGAAGACAAGACAAATCTAGCATGATCCTTTTCCCCTAATAAGCCTCAGAATCCTTCTTAACACGGTATTCCTGCAAGCACAACTAATCAGAGTTGAAAGATGGCTTACAAGATAAAACTGTCCAAATAAATTTGCAGAGTTATTTGGCTAAAGTAGTCTCAATCAAAGCAGAAACTTAGCCCAGAGACCAAAAGCTGTAGCCTATTGGAATACCAGACAAAAGTGCTCCTTATATTGGTCACATTCACCAAGTTACAAATATTACACTAAAAACCATTGCTCTAGGAATCAATAGAAATGGGTCTAGATCTAGCTGTGCCCAAATGGCTGTGGGACTTGCGCAGACCAAACACCTATGCACAAGAAACTGTGGGCGACACAAAATTGAGAAGGATTCACCCTGTCCTTGGGAGCCAGGAGGCAGATGGAAGAAGGCTAGGATCTTGCAAGCCAGAAGCTGTACTGTGGGTTTTTAAATGAGAACAGGATTGCAGCTGCTTGTGGGAAGCCAAGGAAGGATTCATGGAAGAGAGAGTGCATGGTGGGCTCTGAAGGGTTTCAACTGGCACAAGAGATTGAGTGAAAGACACGAGGGAGGGAACCAGTAAAGAAAAATTACCAGGCATGCTGGGCAAGGAATCTATACTCAATTTAAAAAGCAATGGGTAATGAGGAGCAAAATTAAGGGGATTTCCTTCTTGTTGTTGTTTTTTATGTTTATTTTGTTTACGTGATGGGAAGACCCAAAGATGTTTGTAAGTAAAGAGAAAATACCTGGATGATAGAAAATGATTGGCCACATAAGTCCAAATGGGGATAAGTCCTGGCAGTAAAAAGAAGAAATGGAATTGGAGGCACAGGTGAAAGGGTTAGCCCTGGGAAAGTGGAGAGACGAGAGGCATGCCCTCCCCAGAGACTGGAGGGGAAGGAAAGTGAACACGGAAGAGAAATCTCGAGGTAGAGGGGAGAGAAGGTGCCAAGACTCGCACACCAGAGGCCTCGGTTCATTCAGGAAAATAGAGCACCTGTGCAGGGCGAAAGGACAAGGGGATGGTGAATGAGGTTGGAGAATTCAAAAAATACAGAAGGTCATGAAGAAATATTGAAGGGAATGCAATAGGACATCCAAAGGATGGGTAGGAGGATTACCCAGCAGCAGCCAAGGTCAAATGGCACCAATTCACAAGTCATTCCACCTCTATTGCCTCATTCATAAAATGAAAACATGAAACCAGTTTTAAAAACACATAAAGGCTGAACTACTAGCAGCTGGGAAGGAGGAAAATTCACCCCCATTTCATTCAGCAGCCGGGTCTTGACACAGCAGCCTCTTTAGGCAGCTCGGTAACACCTTGAGATTCCTCTAAATCTTGACTGACAGTCCCTAAACTAGGTTGCCTGGAAGATGCCTTCCAGCTCTCACATGCTATGGGTCTCTGGAGTCCTTCTAAAGAGACACCCCTTCTTCTCCCTCCCCAACACACGCACACACACACCCCACAAAAGATTGGTTAGAGGTGTCTTCACACTCAAAGTAGGTGGCCCATTGAACACCTGCAGAATTAAAAAGCCTGCTCTAGCAACAGCTATGCTTGCCAGAAAGTGTAGAAAGGGGAGTCCTCAGTGCCTTAGGGCAGAAGGGACCACAATGCAAAAACAGAGGCAAACTACAGAAATCTAGTAAAACACGTGTGGAAACAGTTTCCATGTGCAAATAGGGAGAGGGCCCAAAGATTGCAGAGATTATCAATTACTGCACTTAATTGGACACTCATAAGGACATGACTCTGGTCTCTCCCTGCTACCACCACCTTAAGGAAAGAGGAAGCAGACAAAGGTTGCAATGGAAAAGAAAGAAGATCATACCTTGGGGCAGGGGAGAGGTGGCTACCATTAAAAAGGGACACATTGGTAAAGAAACACTTTTACCACTGAATCAAGTGGAGACAGGACATCTGTGTGGAACACCTGTGCCAAAACCAGCTTTCTCAGACTCTCAAGAGAAAGGGGAGTCTTAGGAAAGTAACACCAATGACTGATTACCTTATTTATAAAGTAATACTTGGAGAAACAAAATTTAGGGAATTGTCCTGTCACTAAAAATTAATAGTACTTTTAGAGAATTTTAGTATAGGAAGGGACTGTGAGAAATAGTCTGTAGGTAAAACTGCCTTTTTCACATCCCTGTAATGTATTCCAGGACCTCAAAATCCCTGGAACGATGTCCTTCCTTATGTTTATCAAGGTCTTGTCTTCCGCACATACATCCTCAAGAAAAATCAATTGAACACATACTATGTGCCTTACATACCACACGTTTTTACATTCACTGAGGACGATGATGAGGCAAAAATACTTCACCTCCTCAGATCACTGAGGAATCGTTCCTCAGCTCTTTCTTCTTCGGGCATGGGAAACTTGATTTCCTGCCACGTTTCTTCTTATTTCTAAAACTTCGGTGATCCTGGTAGGTCTTCTTTTATTCATATCCATTTATATATATATATATATATATATATACACACACACACACACACACACACACACACACACACACACATATGTTTTCTTTTATACATATACATTCAATAAAAGTTAATTGAATCCTAATGTCCATAATGGGGTATACCCGACAGGCCCCTACCCTCATGGTGCTTACATTCTTGAGGTTTCC
Source organism: Galeopterus variegatus (assembly GCF_000696425.1). Taxonomy (NCBI): domain Eukaryota; kingdom Metazoa; phylum Chordata; class Mammalia; order Dermoptera; family Cynocephalidae; genus Galeopterus; species Galeopterus variegatus. The sequence goes on along the minus strand of NW_007731047.1, from coordinate 28,546 downwards.
ACAGCTCTCCTGTAATGTAGATTCAAGAATTGGACACTGTCCTCCAGGGGGGGAGTCTGAATCTCACCAGGGAGAAGAGAAGACAAGGCAAAATGGGTTCTGACTGTTCTAAGGAAGGGAAAAGAAAAAGAAAGTAATTTTTCTTGCAGAATGGGAGGTGTAAACGTCATGCATATAAAGAAAAGGTCTGTATTTAGGAGTGACTTTTATCACTTTACATCTATTTCCAAAATGGGAAAGGAAAGACCTTTGACCTGACAAAGCTTTCTTCCCATTGCCTATGCTCCTGCCTGGGAAACAGAAAGCTAAAGAAAGTGAACCTCCATGGCAGTTGGAGAGGAATAACACAAATAATAGTCAGCGTTTACTGAGAGCTCTCTGCGTCACAGCTGTCGTTCCAGCTTATTGTAGGGGATATGTACTATCGCTGTTCCTACATCTGGATGAGGAAGCCAGACACAGAGAGGCTAAGAAAATTTCCGGGGCCGGCCCGGTGGCGCACTGCTACAGTGCGCCGCTTGGGAAGCACGGCGGCGCTCCCGTCGAGGGTTCG
>NW_007731047.1:19213-27980 GCF_000696425.1 Galeopterus variegatus | reverse complement strand
TTCGGATCCCACATACAGACCGGTTCCCGCTCACTGGCTGAGCGAGGCGCGGGGGCAACACCGAGGGTTGCGATCCCGTTGCCGGTCCTGGTCCGGTACGGGCGCGACACTGAGGGTTGCGAACCGTTGCCGGACACGGAAAAAGACAAAAAAAAAAAGAAAAAAGAAAAAAAAGAAAATTTCCAAGATCGCCCAGCTAAAATGTAGAGCCTGAGTATGAACCCGGGCAGTCTGACTCTGGAGCCTGCATTATCAAGAACAACATTCCACGCATTTCCAGAGCCTGTTTCACAGCTCATGAATCTGGCAAATCCGGGACTGTGGCTCACAGAGTGCCAGCAACTCCCCAGTGGGCGATGGTGACCTTCCCACTGGGCTTCAGGCCCTAAGTGGACTAAAATGCCAGAAAGCTCTCCACTCATGCTCTTTTCCTCTCCCTCTCTCCACAGTCACCCTCTCTCCTCTTCTCCACTCTCAGTCATTCTTTCTGCTCTGAGAACAAAAATATTCCCCTAAGTGGCCCCACCAATTCTCAGGGGGCATATTCTTCCACACTCAGAGTGGCAGGACAGTTGGCAGAACCACACGAGGCCAATGACAAGAGTGTCTGTGGCTGGGGGAGGGTGGTCTGCAGGGCCTGGGAATCACAGGGGCAGATTGCACACTGAGGCAAACACTAGGGGAGGGCATAGGACCACAAATCCCATTCAGAAGTGGCGTGGGCCCATATTCTCTGTATATATGCTTAAAAATCCAGACCTTGAATTTTTCCAGGAGAAACTATCCATAGGGGGAAAGAGTGACAAGAGCACAGAGCTGGTCTTGGATTTCACCCTAAGGGCTGCATGTCCTCTCTAATCCGCAGCTTCTCATCGGCCAACATCTGTGACACACTACTTCACAGCAGGCTTCAGTGCTTCCTGGAAGCTTTTCTTCTTCTTGCCTTTACAATTATCTTCCTAAGTTTTGCAAAAAGGAGGTGTTTTTTTCCCTTTTGTTTTGTTTGTTTGTTCATTTCCTTTAAGATCTCATAAAATACATGGTTCCCTGGCTTATCCTGTTCCAAAAGAGTCTCCATTATTCTCTGATATTTAAACACGCAATTACAACTGCTTTAAATTCTTTGAACTATTTCTATGGAAATCTTTACAAAGTATAGTATGCACATAAAAACCCCTTAAACAGTACACACATGACACACACACACACACACACACTCATGAGGGTACTACGAAAAGTTCATAGAAAGATTCATATTACCTTTTAATTCTATTTTTCCATGAACTTTTTGAAGTTACCCTATTGAGTGTGTGGATGTGTGTGGATGTGTGTCAAAGTTAGCCCTGTGTTAGTTACTAGAAACTGACAATATTAACAATAAAGTGTTATTTACTATGTGATGTTCTTGGACACCAGAGAAGAGTGAGGGAATTTTGGCCCTATACTCATTGATCCCAAAATGTTTATATTTGATGTTTTTCTGCTTGTACAGTAGCCCTCCTTATCCACGGGGAATAAATACATACCAAGACCCTCAGTGGATGCCTGAAACCAGATGGTATCAAACCCTATGTATAGTATGTTTTTTCCCTATATGTACCTACCCATGGTAAAGTTTAATTTATAAATTAGACAATACAGTAACAGATTAATAATAATTAGTAATCATAAGATAGAGCAATTATGATGATATACTTTAATAAAAGTGATGTGAATGTGGTTTCTCTCTCTCAAAATATCTTATTTTACTGTACTCCCTCACTTTCAGACTGCTATTGACAGCTGGTATCTGCAACTGCAGCACGTGAAACTGCAGATAAGGGTGTTTAATGTATTGCATTCTTCCCTTGCTGTTTGCACTCACTTAACATCATAGCTCTTTATAGCTCTCCTCTTTATTCCTATAACCCAGAGGAAACCGGATTACTGTTTTAATTAAACCAAATCAACTTTATATTCATTTCTAATACCTACTTTCAGATCTAAGGATGTTCTAAAACTGTGCTGTCCAATCCTGTAGCCACCAGCCACACATAGGTATGAAACTCTTGAAATGTAACTGGTACGACCAAGGCACTGAAATTTTTATTTCATTTAATTATAATTAAGTTTAATTCTGAACTCAATTTAGTTATTGTAGAACATTTCAGTATATTTGGATCCACTTGGGTATGTGAATCACCAGTTTTCCAGTGAAAATTTAGCATTTGACTAAATATGTTTAAAACACACACAAGATTTTGAAGACTTAGTAAAAAGAAAAAGAGTGTAAAATACCTCATTAATAATTTTTATGTTGATTACATGTTTAAATTATAATATTTTAGACATACTGAGTTAAATAAAATGTACTCTTACAATTAATTTTACTTGTTTCTTTTCACTTTTTTAATGTGGTTACCAGAAAATTTAAACGTGCATATGTGGCTTCTATCCTATTCCTATTGGGCAGTGCTGCTCTAAAGCCTTGTTACTCAAAGTAGGGTCCACAGACCAGCAGCATCTGCATGGGAGCTTCTTAAAAATGCAGAATCTCAGGCTCACCCAGACCTACTGAATCAGCATCTACATGTTGTTAAGATTCCCCAGGCAATTCTTAACAAGGTTAAGAAGCACTGGTCTAAAGAGCTATGCCTCTCACACTGTGGAAAACAACCAATTTTTTTAAATTTTCCAATTAATTACAGACTATTGTTTATCAATTATAATAAAAATGAATTAATAGAAAAAATAAAATGGCACAAAGAAAAATTTACAAAATATAAGTTCAACATTTGTATAGTCAGAAGTTATAAAATTAATTTCAATGAATGTCATTAAAGCAGCAACATATAAATTAGAGAAAGCAATTACAGAAAATGAACACACTGTTCTTTGAAAGTATGCAATAGGCAATTAATATAAAGATGCACCATTAAACGTGTACATTTTGGGAAACAATTAAAACATTTTGTATGAAATAGCAGTTCTACATGTTAAACACCTGTAGGCATACTTTGAATAGACATTGTTTATGTGACTAGCTAAGATTTTTAATCTGATGGCTAAGCTTGCTTCTTGCTTGTTAGTTTGCTCATCTGGATTGGATAGATGACAGCGCTCTTCTCGGGGAATAATGTGTATCGAATTATTTCTAAGTATTGCTTAATAGCTCTCAAAGTAGAGAAACGAGGCTCACAGAGGTTTGTTGATTGGAATGGAAGAAGAGATTTTAAAGCAATCTCAGTAAGTTCAGGCCATTATTTTTTTTTCCTTAACTGCTATCCCAAATGAATCAAGTGATGCTGTATTTTTAAAATTTATCTTCAATCATTTATCAGTAGCCAGTTCCAATAATTTATCCTGTAAGCTTATGGGTAAATATAAATTATCTTTCAATGAAAAAAAATGATTCCAGATTTTATGCACTTTGGGATAACAGTTTTCACACTACCCTTAAAACATCACACATCATAATGCAGCCCTACTGCACATGGCTAGCACACAGTTCAAACTCCGTGAAACTCATCACACAAATTAGACAAACCAAGACTGACTGATCTATGTCCTGCTTAGCAAAAAGGAGTCTACATGCTTGGATACTGAGCAACGTCAAATTGTTCCTATTAAAGTCGCTAAATGCTTACTCGCAATTCCTGTATTTATCTTACCACAGACTGGTAACAGACAGTTCACATCGGTATTCCTCTGGCAGATGGCATGTGGTTAGCACTGCTTTAGATTTTCCAGCAGAATAAAAGATCAAGATTTATATAGTCACCTTTCTCAGAAGCCTTTTAGCTTCCAGTTTTCTAGCTGTATTCTAGATAAGTGGGGCTGTCTGATATGACGCCACAAATAAATGGGTCGTTGTCAACTCATATCAGTTGGTGATATCAGTAACATTAATTTAAACCACAGAGATATGTTTATAATTTTATCCCCTATGACTGCTATACATTTCAAGCAGATCTAGATTCATACCCTTTGAAGTAAACCCTCTCCATATGTGAGGTCTATTTTCATGTTTCCGCTTGTTCACATAAATAAATAATTTTTATTTCACAAGAAAAAGGAACTATACATATCATAAAATAATATTAAAATAGTAAGGACCTTCTCGTTGAAGTCACAACAACAATCTTCCATAATACCACCCAAAAGATACAGACAATGTATATTAAAGACATTACTAAAACTGCTTATTATTCAGCTTTGTGATAGTCTTATGAGATGTTGATATTTACCAGTTATTTGAGTCAAAACTGGGCATAGGAAATTCATTAGTGTTTTGTCATGCACACAGCTGTTCAGTCTGGAAACCTTTACTCTGCTTCCTTTCCCAATCCCTAAGTGCAATTGGTATCCTAATCCTGTACGTACTACCTTTCTGCCATCTCATGAATCTCACCTCTGTGGGTTCCAACTGTCTACACCTCTGCTCAGACCCTCATAAGCATTCAAGTGGATTCCTGTTTTAGGCTCCTAACTAAAGCCTCCTTTCTTTCCAGCTTCCTCTAATTCATTTTATGAAGAACAAAAATAATCTTTTCAAAATTTAATATGAATCACTTCCATGTTTAAAACATTGAGGAGCTTGCTGTTACCTTCCTATAAAATCCAAATTCCTCAACTTTGGATACAAGACCCTTCACAATCTGAGCCCCTCTTCTCCATAATCATTTCGAGAGTACCCCATGAAACCAAAGTACCTAGCAAGGGTCCATCATCCAAATACTACTTCCTGGGTCTCATCTATTTCCATATTCTCCTGTACTTTGCAGCAATACTGTGCAAATCTGAAGAGGTGAGTTCATCCCAGGTTTATTTGTTAGCATGTGATGGACAAAATAGTAATTCTGATCATAGAATTCATACTGAGGTCCAATGTTCATTATCTCCTAAGCAGAATAGCCAATCCCACTAGAAAGGTGGCAAGTAGCATATATCTTCTGGATTGCCTTAAGCTTGGCCAACATTTAAAATTTCTAAAATATTGACACCCATTGTGTGTGCATTGTTTGTACAGGAACATGTTGAAGAAGGCAGAGCCAGTCTCTACAAGTCTGTGGTGTCCAACAGCTGCAAGGAGATGTCTTGTTACTCAGACTTTCCATTCCCAGAAGATTATCCAAACTATATACCAAATTCTCAATTCCTGGAATATCTCAAAATGTATGCAAACCAGTTCAACCTTCTAAAGCGCATTCAATTCAAGGTAAGACATGAAACATCAGTCAATAGTCAGGAAGTATTTTCCTATCTATTTTCAATTATCTCTCTGTAGCTTAGCCGTGGGCTTTGTAGATGAGATACTATACTGGCAAGATTAATGACACCTGGCTGGATTCCTTGTACTCACTTTGCATCCCACTTATATCTAGAGGTGGGGGTGGATACTTATGAAATTTTAATTTGCAATACTTACATCCAGGTATCCTAAGGAACATAAAAAATTCAAACCACATTTTTAGCTCGGGCCAAATACATGCACACATGGACACTGAGAACTTCCTCAGCTCCCTGGGTACTCTCTTCTTGAATATTCCTTTATAGGAATGGGCACATGCGATGGCCCATACACAAGAAAACCTCGCTATTTAAAGGAAATCTTTTCTAGATGCTCCTAGGAATAGAAAAATCTTTGAATATTGTTCTTATCCAAGATCTTTTTCCTTTCCATTTTTAGAGGATGGAGACAGGAGGGAAGCAAAAGGACAGGGACAAATGAATATAGCCTCTTTCTCCTCTTTCTTTTTTTTTTTTCCTCCCTCTCCAAGAAACACTTGAAAATCCATGTGCTTCCTGTCTCCTATCATCCTCCTCTTTCAGAAATGGAGATGGTGAGGAATTTGCAGGGAATTACACAGAGAAAGCAACACGAATGGTGACATTGACCAAAACAAATGGCAAATAAGATTTGCATTCACATCCACAACCTTAAAAGTTTTTCTTCACAGGTTTCCAAGGGGTATTTCATTCCACTTCCTTATTTTGCAAGGGATCCAGTAAAAATAAAGCACAATCAAAGTGAATGGATATAACCCACAATTTTTTTTTAAATGCATCAGGATTTTTTTTATTATTATTATTTTTATTTTGTCAATATACAATGTAGTTGATTATTGTGTCCCATCACCGAAACCTCCCTCCCTCCTCCCTCTCCCCCCTCCCACGCAGGTGTGTCCCCTCCATTTTCTTGTTGTAAGAACTTCAAAAAAAATTGTGGTTGTTATGTCTTCCTCTCCCCCCCCCCCGGTTTTTTTGTTTTGTTGTTGTTGTTGTTGTTGTTTGTTTGTTTGTGTGTGTGTGTGAGAGTGTGTGTGTGTGTGTGTGTGTGTACGTGTGTGATGATTCATTCACCTTTAGCTCCCTCCAATAAGTGAAAACATGTGGTACTTCTTTTTCTCTGCCTGACTCGTTTCACTTAATATTATTCTTTCAAGGTCCATCCATGTTGTTGCAAATGGCAGTATTTCATTCGTTTTTATAGCTGAGTAGTATTCCATTGTGTAGATATACCACATTTTCCATATCCACTCATCCGATGATGGACATTTGGGCTGATTCCAGCTCTTGGCTATTGTGAAGAGTGCTGCAATGAACATTGGGAAACAAGTATACCTTCGACTTGATGATTTCCATTCCTTTGGATATATTCCCAGCAGTGAGATAGCTGGGTCATATGGTAGATCTATCTGCAACTATTTGAGGAACCTCCAAACCATTTTCCATAGGGGTTGCACCATTATGCATTCCCACCAACAATGTAAGAGAGTTCCTTTTTCTCCGCAACCACGCCAGCATTTATCGTTCAGCGTCCTTTGGATTTTAGCCATCCTAACTGGGGTGAGATGGTATCTCAGTGTGGTTTTGATTTGCATTTCCCGGATGCTGAGTGATGTTGAGCATTTTTTCATATGACTGTTGGCCATTTGCATATCTTCTTTAGAGAAATGCCTACTTAGCTCTTTTGCCCATTTTTTAATTGGGTTGCTTGTTTTTTCCTTGTAAAGTTGTTTGAGTTCCTTATATATTCTGGATATTAGTCCTTTGTCAGATATGTATTTTGCAAATATTTTCTCCCACTCTGTTGGCTGTCTTTTAGCTCTGTTAATTGTTTCTTTTGCTGTGCAGAAACTTTTCAGTTTGATATAGTCCCATTTGTTTATTTTTCCTTTGGTTGCCCATGCTTTTGGGGTCATATTCATGAAGTCTGTGCCCAGCCCTATTTGCTGAAGGGTTTCTCCTATATTTTCTTTAATAAGTTTTATTGTTTCAGGGTGTATATTTAAATCCTTAATCCATTTTGAGTTGATTTTAGTAAATGGTGAGAGATGTGGGTCTAGTTTCAATCTCCTGCAAATGGATAACCAGTTATCCCAGCACCCTTTGCTGAAGAGGGAGTCCCGACCCCAGTGAATAGACTTAATGCCTTTGTCGAAGATCAAATGGCAGTAAGTGCGTGGGTTGATTTCAGGGTGCTCTATTCTATTCCATTGATCAGAGTCTCTGTTATTATACCAATACCATGCTGTTTTGGTTATTATAGCTTTGTAGTATAGTTTAAAGTCAGGTAGAGTAATACCTCCAGCTTTATTTTTTTTGCTCAGCGTTGCTTTGGCTATTCGTGGTCTTTTGTTATTCCAGATAAATGACTGTATAGTTCTTTCCATGTCAGAGAAAAATGTCATAGGAATTTTAATGGGGATTGCATTAAATTTGTAGATAACTTTGGGTAGTATAGTCATTTTCACTATATTGATTCTTCCAATCCAGGAGCATGGGATGTCTTTCCATCTTCTTGTATCCTCTCTAATTTCTCTCAGGAGTGGTTTATACTTCTCATTATAGAGATTTTTCACATCCTTAGTTAGTTCAATTCCTAAGTATTTTATTTTTTTGGTGGCTATTGTGAATGGGCAGGCTTTCTTGATTTCTCTTTCTGCTTGTTCACTATTGGTGAAAAGAAATGCTACTGATTTTTGTGTGTTGATTTTGTATCCTGCTACTGTGCTGAACTCTTTTATCACCTCTAAGAGTTTTTTAATAGATGATTTGGGCTGTTCAATATATAGGATCATGTCATCTGCAAACAGGGACAGTTTGACTTCCTCCTTTCCAATCTGAATGCCCTTTATTTCCTTCTCTTCTCTGATTGCTCTGGCTAATACTTCCAAAACTATGTTGAATAGGAGTGGTGAGAGTGGGCATCCTTGTCTGGTTCCTGTTCTTAAAGGAAAAGCTTTTAGTTTTTCCCCATTCAGGATGATATTGGCCGTGGGTTTATTGTATATGGCTTTAATTATGTTGAGATATTTTCCGTCTATACCTAATTTATAAAGGGTCTTTGTCAAGAATGAGTGTTAGATTTTATCGAATGCTTTTTCGGCGTCAATAGAGATGATCATATGGTCCTTGTGTTTGATTTTATTAATATGGTGGATCACATTTATTGATTTGCATATGTTGAACCAACCTTGCATCCCTGGGATGAATCCCACTTGATCATGGTGAATGATCTTACATATGTGCTGTTGTATTCTGTTTGCTAATATTTTATTGAGGATTTTTGCATCTATATTCATCAAGGATATCGGCCTGTAGTTTTCTTTCTTGGTTATATCTTTACCTGGTTTTGGTATCAGGATGATGTTTGCTTCATAGAATGAGTCTGGAAGCTTTGCGTCTGTTTCAATCTTTTGGAATAGTACATTTACATTAGTTTAATAAATTATTTGTTTAAATGACACAACAATGGCTAAGTGTTTGATGATTCTATTCTGTT
>NW_007731047.1:8241-19197 GCF_000696425.1 Galeopterus variegatus | reverse complement strand
TAGAATTTTTAAAATGTCAACTGGGACTTCAACCAGCAACCGCTTAATGGAAATTTGACAACTGCTAATCATGTTTGTGATTCCTTTTTTAGACCAAAGTCTGCAGTGTAACAAAACGCCCAGATTTTACTTTCTCTGGTCAATGGGAGGTGGTCACTTTGCACGAAGGGAAGCAAGAATCAGCCGTCTTTGATGCTGTCATGGTCTGCACTGGTTTTCTTACTATCCCTTATTTGCCACTGGATTCCTTTCCAGGTATAACATTTTCTGCAAGTAACCTTAAGTGGTCTCATGGGAGCCATCCTGATACTTACTTGGTCTGGGAATGAATTCCTATGACTCCTCCATTAAATAGTTAAAATTGTGAAGTTTTTTCTAGCCAACATTTTCTTTTTCTTTTTCTTTTTTTTAATTTGGAATGAAGTTTAGTGCACTAAAATTAATTAGCTAAAAGTTCATGATTTATCTACCATGCCGAAATTATAATTTTAATTCTTTTATCTCTCTTGCTAAATTTTGCAATTACATGTGTAGAAACACTCTTTTCTAACCAACACTTTCTGGCCAGTTTGTGGCTTTCATTTGTTTCAAACAACCTATGAGTATAGAAGAACAGAATGGATAACTTAATACATAGTTTTATGCTTCACTGAGTTTCAATGTCCCTCCCTACATGACTGACAGAACTCAGAAAGTCTTCTAAGACGTCAGATGCTTAGACAAGTTGCAAGCCTTAGAAGCAGCACATTGCCAAAGTTGAGTTTAGAGGCCATAAAGGTCAATCTATGAATAAAGGAAAAAGTAACTTAATTTTTTGCATTTGTCTGTTTTATATGAGCCATAGCAATTAGCTAGATCAGAGGTACTGAGTCAGTAGTCAGCAGGGAGGTGAGTCTTGGAAGACAAGTTAAAACATCTTTGGGTCTCAGTTTCTTTATATGGCTTCTGCAACAATAATCCATGTTAATCTATGCCAAATTTCAACTGGACTTCAATTCAAAAGAATATGAAATGCAATGGTTTGGTTTACTTCGTTTGCATAAGCACTAAAAAAGTTAAAACTTTAGGAAACCTCTCTCCAAATCATCTAGATATGGCCTGAAGTGATCCCAAGACTCATCTTATGACAAACTAATGTATCTCCGATGGTTCTGGATCTGCCCCCGAGAGTTTACACAAGTCATGTCAAATTAAGGTAAAGCATATCCTGAAAACTGCCATAGAATGGAATCATTGAATTGCAAAGAACCAAGTCCAGTCTTCTTCCTAATGCAGGAAATTGTTCTCTAACATCCCTGAGAGAGGATCAATAGCTTCGGATGGAAAACAGTCAGTGAAGGATGCTGATTATCCCACAAGACAACCCAATCCTTTGTCAGTTCTTGCCTGCAGAACAAAGCCCTCAGCAGCCAGCCACCCAAACTCCCAGAAAGGAGTGCCTGGTGTAGGGTCACCCCAAGAATCCAGAAAGTTCTATGGCAAAAGGAGTAAACTGCATTTATTCAGCACCTATAGTATATTGCACTGGGTGCTAAGAGGTAGATAAGACAACATGCAGCCTATACTGGAGGAATGAGTAGAATTTTGGGAGAGTCTGCATGCATATGACACGGAGTGATACTAATAATCATTTTACAGTAAACTCACTTACCTCCCACAGTCCTGGATCTGCCCTCTGAAGTTAGACAAGTTATATTAGATTAGAATAAAGTATACCCTGAAAGCAACTGATCCAATGTGCTCATTTGAAAAGGATGAGCTTGAGACCAGGTTATCCAACTAACTAGCTTAAAATGTTGGGCCTCCCACTTAACCTTGCTAAGCATGTTTTTTCATCCATAAATTGAGGAGCTTGGACCACCTTACCCAATAGCATACATCAAAAATGAAGCAAAGAGAGCTCGCGTCAAGGTAAGCAAATGGCACGTCTCAGTGAGGAGCCGCGCCAAGCAGAGATGGCTGGTAAAGGGATGCAACCCTTGGCTCAGTGTCGCCCGCACCGCGCTCAGCCAGTGAGCGCACCGGCCATCTTTATATAGGATCCGAACCCGCGGCGGGAGCGCCACTGCTCTCCCGAGTGCGCCACGGGGCCGGCCCAAAGTTAGCACCTTTCAATACCTCTCTAGATCTAGAAAAACTTCAGCATTGTATTCTATAAGATCTATCATTAAGTTAAGATACTTGGGACCAAATTTATGTTTTCAATTATATATCATCCATGTCTCTATTAAAGGAACTGTTGTTAAAGAGGCAGCTCTATCAGAAATAAAATTGCATAACAGAAAGAATAATTAAAAAGACATCAAAAACCTAGATTATAATCTTGGTTTTAGCACTTGCTACGAGAATTTGAGCAAATCACTTAAAATCTTTGGATCCCATCGCTTCTTTTAGATACCCTTCCACAAGTCCAAGCTTAGAATACTTCCATCCAGGAAATCATGATTAGTCTGATAGCCCAGTAAGGTTTCTAGGGTTATGCTTATTAGCTATGTTTAGTCTGTACTCTAGAATTTTTAAAATGTCAACTGGGACTTCAACCAGCAACCGCTTAATGGAAATTTGACAACTGCTAATCATGTTTGTGATTCCTTTTTTAGACCAAAGTCTGCAGTGTAACAAAACGCCCAGATTTTACTTTCTCTGGTCAATGGGAGGTGGTCACTTTGCACGAAGGGAAGCAAGAATCAGCCGTCTTTGATGCTGTCATGGTCTGCACTGGTTTTCTTACTATCCCTTATTTGCCACTGGATTCCTTTCCAGGTATAACATTTTCTGCAAGTAACCTTAAGTGGTCTCATGGGAGCCATCCTGATACTTACTTGGTCTGGGAATGAATTCCTATGACTCCTCCATTAAATAGTTAAAATTGTGAAGTTTTTTCTAGCCAACATTTTCTTTTTCTTTTTCTTTTTCTTTTTCTTTTTCTTTTTCTTTTTCTTTTTCTTTTTCTTTTTCTTTTTCTTTTTCTTTTTCTTTTTCTTTTTCTTTTTCTTTTTCTTTTTCTTTTTCTTTTTTTTAATTTGGAATGAAGTTTAGTGCACTAAAATTAATTAGCTAAAAGTTCATGATTTATCTACCATGCCGAAATTATAATTTTAATTCTTTTATCTCTCTTGCTAAATTTTGCAATTACATGTGTAGAAACACTCTTTTCTAACCAACACTTTCTGGCCAGTTTGTGGCTTTCATTTGTTTCAAACAACCTATGAGTATAGAAGAACAGAATGGATAACTTAATACATAGTTTTATGCTTCACTGAGTTTCAATGTCCCTCCCTACATGACTGACAGAACTCAGAAAGTCTTCTAAGACGTCAGATGCTTAGACAAGTTGCAAGCCTTAGAAGCAGCACATTGCCAAAGTTGAGTTTAGAGGCCATAAAGGTCAATCTATGAATAAAGGAAAAAGTAACTTAATTTTTTGCATTTGTCTGTTTTATATGAGCCATAGCAATTAGCTAGATCAGAGGTACTGAGTCAGTAGTCAGCAGGGAGGTGAGTCTTGGAAGACAAGTTAAAACATCTTTGGGTCTCAGTTTCTTTATATGGCTTCTGCAACAATAATCCATGTTAATCTATGCCAAATTTCAACTGGACTTCAATTCAAAAGAATATGAAATGCAATGGTTTGGTTTACTTCGTTTGCATAAGCACTAAAAAAGTTAAAACTTTAGGAAACCTCTCTCCAAATCATCTAGATATGGCCTGAAGTGATCCCAAGACTCATCTTATGACAAACTAATGTATCTCCGATGGTTCTGGATCTGCCCCCGAGAGTTTACACAAGTCATGTCAAATTAAGGTAAAGCATATCCTGAAAACTGCCATAGAATGGAATCATTGAATTGCAAAGAACCAAGTCCAGTCTTCTTCCTAATGCAGGAAATTGTTCTCTAACATCCCTGAGAGAGGATCAATAGCTTCGGATGGAAAACAGTCAGTGAAGGATGCTGATTATCCCACAAGACAACCCAATCCTTTGTCAGTTCTTGCCTGCAGAACAAAGCCCTCAGCAGCCAGCCACCCAAACTCCCAGAAAGGAGTGCCTGGTGTAGGGTCACCCCAAGAATCCAGAAAGTTCTATGGCAAAAGGAGTAAACTGCATTTATTCAGCACCTATAGTATATTGCACTGGGTGCTAAGAGGTAGATAAGACAACATGCAGCCTATACTGGAGGAATGAGTAGAATTTTGGGAGAGTCTGCATGCATATGACACGGAGTGATACTAATAATCATTTTACAGTAAACTCACTTACCTCCCACAGTCCTGGATCTGCCCTCTGAAGTTAGACAAGTTATATTAGATTAGAATAAAGTATACCCTGAAAGCAACTGATCCAATGTGCTCATTTGAAAAGGATGAGCTTGAGACCAGGTTATCCAACTAACTAGCTTAAAATGTTGGGCCTCCCACTTAACCTTGCTAAGCATGTTTTTTCATCCATAAATTGAGGAGCTTGGACCACCTTACCCAATAGCATACATCAAAAATGAAGCAAAGAGAGCTCTACAATACTTGCAGTCCTTCCTGATATCCATCTTACCAGACACTACCAATTTGAAATCTGTGGCTAAACGATTATTAAGGAGCCTTTGAGCTCTAACATTCTGTGATTCTGGACTTGAAACGGAGTCCTCCCAACCTCACCGTCTCCTTCCCTGCCTTCCACAGACTTGTTTAGTCTGTACATACTCCCTGGGGTGGTGGTGAACTGTTACAAAAATTCAAATTCATGATATTCAAAAACATGTATCACAAGTTCTGGAAGCAATTCAAAAGGAGGCATTCCAAAAAGTACTAGTAAAAGTAAAAGGTATCAGTTAGAATAAATGTATAATTTCCCAAAATGACTACTTTTCTTCATTTATGTATACACGTTCTGGTGTTTACTAACACGGCCACATTCACTTAATGTAAGTAAGTTCTTACTCTGTCCTCCTATGAGATGAGAGGTGAAAATATTAGTTCAATACGTGTCTCAGCCACAGAGTCTCATTATCCATCTGTGACCCAAACAGCCTGATCCAGAGATAATCTAAGACACAGACATAATTCTATGATTCTCCTTAGGGTATTCTAGCTCTCCCTTCTTAGCAGTTCTCTGATCTATATGGCGCTCCTGAGCTGAGTTAATATTTGAACTTGGTTGCATCCTTGCTAAATTCTAAATACTCTGGATTGTGGTTAGGTTTTCAACTGGGATTTACGTTAGATTTCTAATAATTCAAGGTGAGCTAAAGAGCCTCTAGGCCTTGGTAAGGATACTTCCCACAAGCATACACATTCATCCCCTGAGAATCCACATGTTTTATCACTTTTTCTAGAAAAAATAGGTTCTTTGTTTAGCACGTATTACTTCTGATTGTGTAACATGCCCTTCAAGGTATTTACAAAAACTCTCCATTTGATGTTTCGGTGAGATTTGGCAATAACTGACTGAGACATCCTATCTAGTTAGCCCGGTAGATCTGACCCTGGTGTAACTAACATAGTCTCCTTTTCTCTGAGCCAATTCTGACTGACTCAGCAAACTCAGCCTGAGTTACAGTCAGTCAGCAAAAAGGACTACCAGTGAACATCCCCAGCTCACCTGGATCTTTGTGAATAGGGAGCACATTTCATTTGTCTTTTTTACCCCACCTCATCTAGCACAGTGCCAGGCACATAGCAGATGTCCAGAAAAGTTTTCTGAACAGAGGCACTGACTCATGACTCCCCTTAATTTCTTTGCTTTTGCTCCTTGCTTGTGAAAAGCCATATATAAATTAACTGTTAGTAAATAGAATATTATTGCCCCATTGACTTCCATCAACTTTTAAATGGCAGTGACTCCTTACACTTTTGCTTAATATGTCTTTACACCACATTTCAGCTTAGGAGTTAATTATCTAGTAAGTAAAACTGGAGGCCTATCTGGTAAGATGGAGTAATTACCCACTAATGTCTTATAAAGTCATGTATTCATATTTCAGATTTTTTTCAAACTTGAGTATACTAGTAAAAACAACATATGTCATCTGCCAAAAGAATGTTATCAACTGAAAAGTATTTGTTTCATTCACCAATCCGGTAAATTCTCTACTTGACTTTTATTTTTTTTCCTATAGGTATAAATTCCTTTAGAGGCCAGTATTTTCATAGTCGACAGTATAAACATCCAGATATATTTAAGGACAAGAGAGTCCTTGTGATAGGAATGGGAAATTCTGGCACAGACATAGCAGTGGAGGCCAGCCACCTGGCAAAAAAGGTATCATTCTTGATGTTACTCAACGGAGCAAAATGCATTCCTCTATCAAACAAGTGTTTGACGCCATGATAAGTATTAAAGGAATAAAAATGCCTAACATACACTCACAACATAAAGTATTTATTTTTTACTGAATGTTCATAAATTTTACTGTGAATTCCAGCTGTCATATTTCCTCCAAAACCAACTTCTCAGGCTTCTTATTTTTGTGACTTTCACAGCCATCCAACAAGAGCTACAGGACACATCTGTTCTTTACTCAGTCCCATAGGTCAGAAAATCCTAGCAATATTTCCTTGCAAAGTAAGGTCACCCACTTGCCCCTTCCTTTTCTTATTGATTGCCACCACCTTCATCAAGTCCATAACACCTCGCACTGAGGCTACTAGGCTACTGCATTGTCCTCCTAACAATAATTGTAGCAGTAATTAATATTTATTGGGATAACTCTGTGCCAAGCATTGCACTAAATCACTAAATTCTTTTAATTGCATTACTTCAACCAATCATCAAAACAAGCTACTGAGGTAGCTAGTATTAGTATCTCTGACTACCTATGAGGAAACTAAGGCATACAGAGGTTAAGTAACCTGCCTAACCTTCCGGTGTTGTATATCCTGATATTACAAGGCCAAACAAAATATAACAAAAACATTGACAATGGAGCTGAGGTTATCATGCCCCAGTTTGGTGGGGGGAAAAAACCAATCTGTTAAATCAGTTATTTTGTTTGGTGGCTGGCTGGTACTGGGATCCAAACCTTTGACCTTGGTGTTATCATCACCATGCTCTAGCCAAGTGAACTAACCGGCCAACTAAGGCATACAGAGGTTAAGTAACCTGCCTAACCTTCCGGTGTTGTATATCCTGATATTATAAGGCCAAACAAAATATAACAAAACATTGACAATGGAGCCGAGTTTATCATGCCCCAGTTTGGTGGGGGGAAAAAAACAATCTGTTAAATCAGTTATTTTGTTTGGTGGCTGGCTGGTACAGGGATCCAAACCCTTGACCTTGGTGTTATCAGCACCACGCTCTAGCCAAGTGAACTAACCGGCCAGCAAAATCAGTTGCTTTGTATCAGCAAAGTAATAGACTGGTTAACTAAATTTTTTATTTTTAAATGGTTGTGCAGGAAACTCTTTATTGTGTAGGTACTGCTAGCTTAGTGAACTCATTCAGCTGGTACACTCGAGAGCCAGACAATCTGTTAAAAACAAAAGTAAACGCAAACTCCAAAACTAACTGTATGACTGAATTTCACTGTCGATTAAACCAATGGTTTGTACTGAAACCCTTTACAGATGACTCCCAATTGCTGCCATGCCCTGTTCTTATTGCTACAATTATAGTTAGTATACAAAGTTGCAATCACCTGTTCACCTGTCATGTCTTCTCACATGACATGTTAAGCTCCCTAGGACTTGCCACTGTATCTCTAGCCTGGCAGATAATAAGTGCTCAAAAGTATGTCCTAGAGTATTTTAACACTCTAGATATTCAACCACTATCTCAAATGAGTAACTTTAAAGTAGGAGGTAGAAGAACCATAACATCTTGACAGGGAGCAGTGCCTTCTTGCCCTTATCAAGATGACCTTGATTTCAGCCTGTCCTTTTAATCACAACCTATGACTTATCTATCCCATTAACAAGAACCAAAAATTTTACTTCCTCATTCACAAGGTTTATAAAATGAAATCCACTACCAGATGACATTGCAGCCTGTAGAACCTCAAGATTTCACTCTGGACCACCATGGGTCTGGTGGCACCCAGGCCATTGATGGCACACGGCCCCCTCTCTACTACATGTACTTCTGCTTTCCTCTTCTCCTTCCCTCTCTTTATTATCTCCATTTTTTTCCTTACTTACTTCTTACCTACCATCTTCCACCTCCTACCTCCAAGCTTCTCAGGCATTTTGATTCCACCAGAGCTTTTTCTATAAGCTTTACCCAGCCTGGATGGTGACTCGTGGGACTATAAAGAACTTGGTTTAATCCCATAAACCTCAGAATATGTGGAAGCAGCCCAATGAATTCCTTCTGTCTTAGATTTAGTCAGTCCTTTACCATTTTCAAAATTGTTTGCACATGTACTATTTCATATGCTCTCCATCTTACCCAATGAACTATGGATGACAAGTGTTAGTATTCCTATTTTACAGATGAATAGAAGAAATCCTATAGGGACTATATGACTTGCTCAAGCTCTGTTAAATATAAACATTTGCACAGGAAGCCACTCTTACTACCTCATACTCTAATGCTTTTTCCATTTTACCATATCTTCTCTTTCTGTGCATTCACCATAAGCCAAAAATGGCTCAGCTTATACAAAACCAACTCACAAAATGTTTGCCTTGTGATTCCAAAAGTTTAGCCAGAAAAAGATGATTCTGCCCTTATTCCTTTAAACGAATGCATGTTTTCCTTATATAATTGCTTCCTAGAAGGAGGGGGGACTGCATAGAGTTTCCAGCAGTTCTCATCAAATACAGAAGCGCCTGGTTTCCCTTGTACGACTTCAGCATTCAGCTATCTCTAGAATGACGGTGATAGCTCAATGCTGAAAGTCAGCAAGAGAAAGATCTGGCTCCTCCTCAAGCTTCCAAACTCTAGTAAATGGTAATCATATTTTATAATCTTTCTCAGACATGCATGAATCCCCTCCCACAGAGGTAACTTTTCCCAAGACTGGAAACTCTGGTCCAGCCGAGGGGAGAACCCCAGAATGAAGAGAAGAGGGTAAGGAGGAGGGCGGGCTGGCCAAATTGTTCAACAGCAGATCTCTTCCCTGTTCATGTTTTTGTTTAGGATTCAGCTGAGAGAGCCCGTGCTGAACGATGAGCTCCCAGGCCGTATCATTACTGGGAAAGTGGGCATCAGGCCAAGCATAAAGGAGGTGAAGGAAAACTCCGTCATGTTTAACAACACCCCAAAGGAAGAGCCCATTGACATCATTGTCTTGGCCACTGGATACACCTTTGCTTTCCCCTTCCTCGATGAGTCTGTAGTGAAGGTTGAAGATGGCCAGGCATCACTGTACAAGTATATCTTTCCTGCACATCTGCAGAAACCAACCCTGGCTGTTATTGGCCTCATCAAACCCTTGGGTTCCATTCTACCCACAGTAGAAACACAAGCTCGATGGGCTGTTCGAGTCCTGAAAGGTCAGTGTATGAGAAGTAGCAGGCACATGTTTTTGGTTTGCCACACTGAAAATTTTGAGACTATGTTACCCAGCTTCAATTTAATACAACAGAATCTTTAAAAGCAGGATCCATTCTATTGTTCAGTGGACTACACTATCATAATGACTTGTACCTTTATCAGCACAAATAATAAATCAGGGGTCAAAAACTGTAAGCTGTGTCTACCTGTTATTTTGACTGAATCAACTAGTTCAAAAAAAATTAAGTAGTTCAATCGATTGAGTGACAAAATTCAGACAAACCACTTGTGAGACTCTGTCATTCCAAATAACAAGTGGGACACCCAGATGCTTTTCCTTTGGTGGCATTATTACCAGGAGCACACCACCAGTCAGCTCAGACTGCTAACATTTTTGCCAGAAAAACACAAGAGTTGCTGGGTATTTCAAATGAAAGATGAGCAGTGGTAAAGCATCTTTACCTGTAAGTAAACACATAGATCTTAAGTTAAATTATGTTTTTTGTCTTTGCCTATTTATAGGTGTGATTAAGTTACCACCACCAAGTGTCATGATAAAAGAAGTTAATGCAAGGAAAGAAAATAAACCCAGTGGGTAAGTTAAGTACTTATGCATCCTTTTTGAATCAAAACCAAAATTGGTAAAACAATAGCAGAGAAATGAGAGTTATATTTGAGGAAAAAGAACCATCTGAGACTTACAGAAAAAAAGTAGCAAAGTCTAGGGAAAAGGAAATTGAGAAGTTTTAATATCCCAGAATATCCCAGAACTTCAGACCATGGTTATTTAGCATGCCAAGGAGTTTGGATTCTAAACCAAGTATAATTCACCATCATCTGCCAGGTACTTTATTCCATACCTTATCCATCATCAGCAGGCAAACAATTGCCCTTATCCACTCTAACACTAGAGGTATCTGCTTGTTTATTCATTCAAGTCTTTATCAGCTCTATCGTTCTTATTCAGATTGCTGCTCTAGAGCGGGGGTCACAAACCACTGCTTGTGAGCCAAATCCACTGACCTGTTTTTTGCTTTTTATTCTTTAATGGTTGGTAAAAAGAAAGAAAAAAAAAAGATTTCACGATATGTGAAAATTACATGAAATTCAAATCACAGTGGGCATAAATTAAGTTGTATTAGAACACAGCCATGTTCGTTCATTTACTGTTGTCAATGGCTGCTTTCACATTACAAGAGAGTTGTTGATATAGAAACCATAACGTGGCCCTCAAAGCCTAAAGCATTTATTGCTTGGCTATTTGGAGAATAAGTTTGTTGACCCCTTCTTTAGAGGAGAGATTTCCACTTGTGTTCTGCTCTGTGACTACTACCACTCAAGGGCCAGGCATAATGGAAGGGCGATGCCAGTGAAGAAGCAAGTATTGTTCCCTCGCTCTTGCTCCCCATCCAACCAAAACACCTCTGATTTTATTTGCTTTACTCTTTTATCTGTTTTTGGCCTTTGATATAAATTTCCACTTGAAAAAAAGGGTTCTGTACCAGAAAAGTCTTAAAATCACT
>NW_007731047.1:6480-7587 GCF_000696425.1 Galeopterus variegatus | reverse complement strand
TTTATTTGCTTTACTCTTTTATCTGTTTTTGGCCTTTGATATAAATTTCCACTTGAAAAAAAGGGTTCTGTACCAGAAAAGTCTTAAAATCACTGCATTTAAGGAAATCGTTTTTGCTTCTCTCATTCATATATATTCCCAAACTTCAAGTGTTGAGTTAGCCTTGTCAGAGTGCCAAATTCCAAAACAATAAAAGAATTTTAAGTATCTCTTCTTTATCTTCAACCTGGGATATAATTTGGTCTCCATTATGGAACTCCAGTATAATAGATAACTAATGAGAACTACTACCGAAAGTAAAACATTCTTATCACATAGGTCAGCCAACAATTGTAAGGCCTAATATCAACATCATGGGGAATTCTACCCTGCAGATTTTTATGGCTTTCCACATTGTACAAATCCAGTAATAATTGAGTTTTAGAAAGATTTAGGAATTGTAAATATATTTTCCTCTAGAAAGTACTAATCATTTCACAAAAGAACTACAGTAATACTCGATGTATTATGAGCATTCAGAACACCCATTGAAAGCCAGATGTATAGAGTATCTTTTCAAGGGACTCATTGTATTTAAAAAATAGAATGAGACCATTAGATAGCTATGGGCATAAAGGGGAGAACACAGAAACCATTGCAAATTTTTAATAGCACTTGTGTGTTTTGGGCACTCTTACTTGTTCTAAGATTATCATTATTTTATCCTTTTGTCGTCTCCTTTTCCCCTAATCTTCCTTTTATAAAGGTTTGGCTTGTGCTACTGCAAGGCTTTACAATCAGATTATATCACATACATAGATGAACTCCTGACCGACATCAATGCAAAACCCAACCTGTTCTCTATGCTCCTGACGGATCCTCTTCTGGCTTTGACCATCTTCTTTGGCCCATGCTCACCATACCAATTCCGCTTGACTGGTCCAGGGAAATGGGAAGGAGCCAGAAATGCCATCATGACCCAGTGGGACCGAGCATTCAAGGTCACCAAAACGCGAATTGTACAAGAATCCTCATCTCTCTTTGAAAGTTTACTTAAACTTTTTGGTTTTCTGGCCTTGCTTATGGCCATTTTCCTGATTTTCCTATAAATAAAAGATTTCCTAAATG
>NW_007731047.1:4302-5187 GCF_000696425.1 Galeopterus variegatus | reverse complement strand
CAAAAGTGTTAGCTTGCTCCAGCACCAAAGTAAAAGTCCAAAAAGTCTCATCTGACACTAAAAGCAAAAGTCCTTCCAGCTGTGAACCTGAAAAACAAAACTAAATTTATCTACTGCCAAGATACAATGGTGGAACAGACATTGGGTGTACATTCCCATTCCAAAAGAGGAATAGGCCAAAAGAAAGGAAAAATAGGTCCCAAACAAGTCTGAAACCCAGCAGGGCAGGCATTAAATCTCAAGGCTGGAGAATCAGGTACCTTGATTCCATGTTTGACTGCCTCTGCACACTGGTGTGGGGGTTGGGCCCCCAAGTCCTTGGGCAGCTCCGCTCCTATGACTTTCCTGGTCTCAGGCCACACTTCACCTCTCCCAGGCTGGTGTTCCACTCTGATAACTCCACAGGTCTGGGGTCTCCATGGTGGTCCCGCTCTCACAGCTCCACTAGGCATGGCACTGTTGGGGTTTTTATGCTGCAAATCTGACCCCACATTTCTGCTCGGCATTGCTCTAGGAAAGGCTGTCCGTGGTGACTCCACCCCTGGCAGATCTCTTCCTGGGCCCCCAGATTTTTTCATACTTACTTTGAAATCTGGGTGGAGGCCCCCAAGCCTTCCCAGCTCTGGCATTCTGTGAGCCTGCAGACTAACACCTCATTGATGTTGCCAAGACTTCTGGCTTCTATTTTCCAAAGCTGTGGGTCCAGCCACACCTGGGGCCAATTTAGCCATGGCTGGAGCAGCCAAAGCAGCTGGGGTGCTGGTGCTGGAAGCAGCTTCTCCAGGTGGCGCTGGGCAGCAAGCCCAGGGAGGGTGCCTCGGGCCTGTTTGCCAAGACCATTCTCTCTCCCTAGGCCTTTGGGCCTGAAATGGAAGGATTGGCCCC
>NW_007731047.1:0-3386 GCF_000696425.1 Galeopterus variegatus | reverse complement strand
CTATGGTGTAACAAGGGTGATCTTTGCCCCAATTCCTGATAAGTTCTTCATTTCTATTTTGAGACCTCAGCATCCACATGGTCTTTATCATCTACATTTCTATCAACATTCTGGTCACAGCCATTTAACCAATCTCTAAAATCTTCCAAACTTTCCCTCATCTCTTTTTCTTCTTCTAAGTCCTCCAAACTCCTCCAACCTTTGCCCGTTACCCAGTTCCAAAGCTGCATCCACATTTTCACGTATCCATATAGCAACACCCCACTTCTGGTACCAATTTTCTGTTGTAGTCCATTTTCTGTTGCTGTAACAGAAATACCTAAGACTGGGTAATTTATAAAGAACAGAGGTTTATTTGGCTTATGATTCTGGGACAGCTGCATCTGGCATGGGCCTCAGGCTGCTTCTACTCATGGCGGAAAAGCAGCAGGCAGCCGGTGGGTACAAGCAGATCAGATGGTGAGAGAGGAAGCAAGAAAGAGAGAGAGAAAGTACCAGGGTCTTTTTAAGCAACGAGCTCTCTTGGGAACTAATAGAGTGAGAACTCACTCATTAATCCCCCCTCCCCAAGGGAAAGCATTAATCCATTCATGAGGGATCTGTCCCCATGACTCAATCAGTTTCCAACACTGCCACATTGGAGACCAAATTTCCACATGAGTTTTGGAGGGGACAACACATCCAAACTCCATCACAGTTTTAAGTCATATCTGAATACTGAAGACCACCACCTCCCTTCCCTGGCTGGCCCCAGGACTAACACTGTATTGCTGAACCTCTCCCAGCTTCACTTATATCTAATGCTAGAGGATGATAACTAAGATTTTGTGTATTTGAAGGCCGCTGGAAGGTTCCAGGTTCACATGAGGAAGAGAGATGTCCTAGACAGCACTCTGAGCAGTCGTACCTCTTCTCCACGTAAACTATTTTCAAAGATCTCAATTGCAATCCCCTACCTCACAAAAGATGGTGCTCTTATGGTATTGGCTGATTAAAAATAAAAAGAAAGAAAGAAACCTAGAAACTGATTGTTTCAGGTGGTCTTTTATTCTCTTTTTAAGGGCTGGGGAAAGAGAGAAGAGGATGAGGAGTCTACAAATAAAGCCCATGAAAGGATAGGGGATTCAATGAGTTAGTCTGACAGTTTCCAAAGTAGTGTGCCTGCCTGGAACTGTTCATTCCCCCAGAATAACAAAAAAGCATACTAAGGGCCCAAATCAGATCTACTCCTCCACAGAAAACCACCATCTCCACCTGCTCCTTAGAGCTGTCCTCCTGCAGCCAAAGGAGAAAGACCTCCCACTCAGATCCTCCTTTGCAACACTGCTTTAACAGGCAAACAGAGCTGCCTCCTCTTACCAGTTAACCAAACCCAAACAAATTCAATTGGAATGCATTAGAGAAAGAGCACAGCCAAGAAGTCTTTAATAGAGAGAAAGCAGGGAGAAAGAAAAGGAAAGAAAAGGGGGAGCAAAAGCAAACACTATGTCAAGAGCAGTTTTTGACCAAACTAGACCCAGCCTGTCTCCCAGTTACATCTGTTGAAGATGTGACTCACAGCCAAAAGAGGTTTTAGCTTCACTTAACCTCACTAATAGGCTCAGATGGCAAATCCTGATGGCAAGCCTCACCTCACAAGGAGGTCCATGGTTTGGATGAGGGGAAGGGACTCAAAAACTGTGGAGTAAGGAAAGAGTGAGCTCTGTGGGTAAGCACAGCTGCAGATCCCATGTCCTCCACTTTGGTCTGCTCTTCTAGCTCCTCCCTATTATTCCATTTCTCAACTTGCCTCCTGACTTATTTCACTGTTTAGCACAGAAATTCATGATAAAAAATAGCCCTAGACTGAAAACAATCTAGATTATTCCTGGAACTACCTCTCTCTCTGTTGAAGCAGCTGTCACTTTAGCATTTCTCATGAAGCTGGCTGGGAAGAGGTTTAGTGCCCAAGGGGAAACAGGGCAGGATAAACTCCCCAGGTTACAGCAGCAAACCATAAAGACCCAAGCTGGCACATGAACCTAATTTCATCTACTGTACTGGGAGGCTGAATATACAAATGGACAACGGCCAGACCATGTACAGCAATAGAACTCTGACCCACAAACTCTGCAGCAATCAGTCCAGACCACTCAGGATTTCGTCAGTGTGTGGCAACTTAAATTTTTGCTCAAGACCAACCAAAGAAAGCCAAATAAGCTGCCCAAACCAGTTCCATACAGATGCTTGCTTCTAGTTAGCCCACCTCCACCTTCTCCATGCCAACAACTTCCAATGAGAATATGTACTTTCCCTTTATTCACTATGAAAAAAAAAAAAAACCTCCCCCTGCCAGACTTTGAATCTATGCCAAACATTAGTGACAGTGGCTGAAACTTCTGCTATAGCAAGCTCTGTATTCATTTATTTCAATAGTACAAAACATATATTATTTAACGGGGTAGCACAACTAGAAACTATAGCAATAATTATAATACTGCATATTTATCATTTAAGCCTGTGTTTCCAATGTTCAAATGACTTCAGAAGTCTTAGTGACAACATTATGAAAGCCACTTGACAAGGCTATCTCTCCATGATAGTATCTGTATGCCTCTCTCCCTTTCTCACTCTCCCTACGAGCGTGTGTGGACCTGTCTGTCCGTCTCTCTCTCAATGTGTATCTTTCCCACTATGTCTGCAATTTCATATCCTTCCCTTTATGTATACCTATATGTTTCTGAATCCATGGGTTGAATCTCTCATGCATCTTTTTCTCTGTTTATCCCTCTTTCTTCTTTTCTGAGTATAATTATACTAGGTCTACTTTATGGCCATCGTATAGAACAGATTCAATAGAAGGAAAGTTTTCTCACTCCTCGTCAAGAAATTATTTCATACATCATACTAGGAAACAGTATTATTTTTTCCACTCAGAAAAAAAAAAAAAGAATTAGTTAGTTCCCAGAAATCTAGCAAAACTTGTTAAATACTTTGGCTTTGCTGACTGTGTTTCTTGCATACCCTTTAAGTCAGAAGAGCTTCAGAGGTATTCATCTCCAAGGGTAACTTTACATTTTTTGAATAATTTTAATGTGTACCCCCTGCTGGACCAGTCTTAGGTCAAGAGGCCTATTTTTCTTATTCCAATGCTCTGGATCTTTCAACATGCCTCTATGTTGCAGGCAGGATGCTTAGAGAACAGAGCCCAGTGCTTAGGAGCATGGGTCTGCCACTTACTGGCTGTGTGACTTTGAGCAAATTACTTGCCTCTCTTAAGCCACAGTTTTCCCTTCTATAACACAGAAGTTACCAGTTGGGCATCCCTAATCCAAAAATCTGAAATCCGAAATGCTCCAAAATCTGAAACTTTTTGAGTGCTGACATGATACTCAAAAGAAATGCTC
>NW_007731046.1:169443-172136 GCF_000696425.1 Galeopterus variegatus | reverse complement strand
AGATGCTTCTAGGAAACAACATTTCCCTCTTTCAGATACCTGAGCAAGTTTATTATAACAGGTTTATGATTCTGATTTGGTTACACAGGAGACCCTGCATGGGGTAGTTCAAGCCTACTGATTCCATTTCTGACAAACATTTGCAATTATGTGACTTTGAGTAACACAGCCTGGGTTAGAAGGCATTTAATATACTTGGCACATACCATCCTGCCTCTTGTTTATGCTGTTAAATATCCTGATTTGCTATAGTGTCCTATAGTGTCAACTTCTTAATTTTATGAGCATGACTTCTCACTTAGGGTATATGGTAAGATTAACCCAAGTATGGCTTTCACATTTTCCATTGATAGTATTTGTTCTCCCGGACTCTCAACAGTTCTTCTCAGCTATGAGTTGCATTTTTCAACACCAAATGTTGTCACCCATTCATTTCCTTAACCAAATAATAGGTCTTAAAAAGCTAAGAGGAATGGTTTAGAATGGTGCTTGGGAAGTTATGCCATTCCTATTTTACTTATGTGGTAAAAATATGCTGTATAGAAGGGGAAGCAGTTTTTGCTAGAAAGATGAAATGAGTCAGTTGACCTAGAGTAATTCTGACTCTCCAGGGCTTAGGTAAGTCATCCCTTCTGAGACTCAGCTAGTTCTCTAAAATAGAGATCTGAATACCTGTCCCGATAACCTCAGATGTCAGTTCCAGAGAAGATAAAGAATGAGAATGCTTTGTAAACACAAAATCATTTCACAAAGTGTGAAGTATCTTCAGAATAAGAAAACTGAAACCAGGTTCCTGAGTCATTGTTTAGATTTGAATTCTGACTCAATAGTTTACTAAATATGCAATTTTGCACAAGTTAACTATTGCCTATGCTCACCCCCCTGCCACCCTCAGTTGTTTTCTTCATTTATTAGGTAGATAACAGAAATATAATAATAGTAATTATAGGATTAAGAAAAATCAAATTGGTTAATATATGTAAAGTACTTGGAAAGGTGAAAGGTAAGTGTTCAGTAAACATTTGCATCCAAGCCTCAAGGATACTTTTATAAGGAACAAACTTGTGGCTAGAGTAGAAAAATTGGCACAAAAATTTTTAGTTGTGTGAAGATTTAAGATTCGTGTAAACTACCCAGATTGGGTGATGTGTCCTGAGAGTTTAGGATAGGATACTCTTGCATTGAGGTTTTCTAGCACTTTCCACCTAGTATTTCACCATCCACAGGTGAATACTGAAGTGGAAGCAAAATAGACTTGGGGAACACAAGAAATCTCCCATGTAGCAGTTGTTTACACATTTGGCTGGGAGAAGCTCTGTATCCATCAGGACATCTTATCAATGAACTTAGTACCATGGAGCAATAGAAAATCTTAAAGCTTACACAGAAAATTTGTAGGCTGACCTATACACAGGTTGGCTCACTTTTAATTAAACACTGTAAAATTATTCTACTGTTTGCACTTTTCTAAAACTAGTGGGCAATAAATAAAGTTATTTGTAGTTGAAAGTAAAATATTTAAGAATCCATGAAAGTCAGAAATAAAAGATACAATTCTCATGTGAAGACTGGGTAACCATTTGCCTAAACATCACCAGTCAAGTTAGAGCAAGAACCCAGCTCTTCTTGAGTGCATGCCAAGTGATCATTATGTCATGTCATTTGTTGTCTAAACATGCTCATCTGGTATTAGTAAATTTTAATTCTGATTTTAGCATATATACTAATATAGAGATTAAACTATTTGACTTTATCTTTCAATGTCCCCATATGTAAAATGGAAATGTTATTTGTTAATTGCTTAAGGAAGTGTTATTTTTCCCACCTACATATCTGCTGTAAAAAAGTAATTAATACTTATAATTTCCTTCAGTGAATATGTTTTAATTCTTGGTTGTGAAATTGAAATTCAGTAAAATGTATATACCATGTTTATAGCTGACCCAAACTCAACATTTTCTACACTGTCCTTAAGAATTGGGGCCTTGTCTTTTTCTGTGTTAAGTACACAAAGAAAACTTAATGCTATGCAATGAGGAGATCACAGGGCTCCTTTAAAAAATCTATCCTATTTACCTCTATTCTGTGGAGTATACATAAAGCAAGTGTATTTCACAGGGCCTGGCTTTCCAAAGCCTTGCAGTTTCAAATGTTGGCCTTGCAAAGGACAGGAAATTTTCCCCAGGCTGTAGTGTCTGTTGGAAGGTAAAGAATTGTAACACAGCAAGGTTGCTGATTCAAGGACAGACAGGTTACTGATTAATATGTAAAGATACTGGGAAGTTGCTGTAAGAAGAGAATGTTTGCTAGAATCAGGCTTTTGTTGGTGGATCAACTTAACTTTTTGCAAATTGCATTACAGAATGTCACCTTGCTTGTTTTACTGAATGTTACCAGCTTCTATTGTTAAACTTGTTAAACTACACTTAGCAAAAACGCCACCTATGTTCTCTTCCTGTAACTTCCTGGTCTGGAGAATAAATGTGGGAAGAGAACCCCAATTTGTGATTAATTTCCCAAATGGAAGAAATGCCTCTATCTTGAAGGTTCTGGGAGATTAACCCCTTTTTGGGGTTTCTTACTGCTCAGAAGAGATGGGCTTTGAGTAATCTTTGGCAACACTGTCACCCAGGGGAAAACGGGTGACAAATCTGTGGGAGGCAAAGCAACACTTTTCCTTCATTGTCTATTCT
>NW_007731046.1:164345-169383 GCF_000696425.1 Galeopterus variegatus | reverse complement strand
GTGTCTTCAAGTGGTGTGATTTCATGGAAGATTTGGGGTTGCTATTTGTCTTTTCATGTTTCTAAAATAGGATCTTACTTTGTCTCCTAGATTTTTTTTTCCCACAGATTATGAATTTTTGGATCAGGGTATGGATAGCACTTGCTTAAACAACAGCAAAACCAAACTGCACTTAACCATATTGCATACGAAAATGAAGTATACTTCAATTCTATCTTACTGGTAGGAAGGGATATTTTAAACTTCCACAAAAACTTATTGTAGAGATTCTTGATTTCTCCAGTTTAAAGTGCCCTGACAGTAACCTTTAAATAAAGGGCATATAATTTCAATTGACTTAAAAAAAATCTACTTTTTGTGAAGCCAGAAATAAACACTTCTTTTTAATAATCAAGCATTAAAATTGAGGGCTGAAATATTCTGGCTTATGGGAAAGAACCCACTGAGCTAATGATAGAGGTGGAATTGGAACAAAGGCTTTTATTTGCCTCATTCAATTTCTCATCTGCTAGACCATGATACAGTTATCACCACTGTAACAGATGATGATAGCCAGTTAGTCTAACAGCACGAAGCTTTAAAATGCCTTCTCCATATTTAAATCCTCATGATGTCATTTTTCTTTCTAATATGTTGTAGCAGAAAGTTCCCTTAGAGAGTGGGTTAGGTTTTCACTTAAAAAGTTGCAGTTAGTGGAGATAAAGTAATTGAGAGGAAACTCGGAGTTAAATTTTGGCTTAATTGTGAATGTAGGACTCCTTACTGCCAAATGTGAGTTAAAACTCCATCCAAAGCCCTGCGTTTTNACTACACTTAGCAAAAACGCCACCTATGTTCTCTTCCTGTAACTTCCTGGTCTGGAGAATAGATGTGGGAAGAGAACCCCAATTTGTGATTAATTTCCCAAATGGAAGAAATGCCTCTATCTTGAAGGTTCTGGGAGATTAACCCCTTTTGGGGGCTTCTTACTGCTCAGAAGAGATGGGCTTTGGGTCATCTTTGGCAACACTGTCACCCAAGGGAAAACGGGTGACAAATCTGTGGGAGGCAAAGCAACACTTTTCCTTCATTGTCTATTCTTCATTTCATGTCACAGATATATTGAACTACTTTTGGGACCCCAGGACCTTCCCTACCTTCATTGCTAGATAATGACCCAACTTAGAAGAGTTCTTCAGAAGTCCTTTCTTGATCTACTTCCTACCCCCAGAATCATGTTACTGACCTAACATAGCACTTATCACACTGAATTGCCATTAACCTATTTACTTATCTTTTGGCAAAACTGGACCATGAACTCCATACGGAAGGAATTGTTTTAGGCAACCAGTAAAGCCTAGCACAGTAACATGTTGAATGAAAGAGTGGATGGATATAAGCACAATTAAGAATTAAGAAGAGAGAAAAGTAAGTTAGTCATTTCCCATTGAAGTTTTAGGGAGCCAGGTCCAATTCAATAATTTTCTAAAAAGAATGGTCACTCTCTATAGTCTTGCTGTTTCCCTATTTATTGGGATATTCTTCGTGTGTGTGTGTGTGTGTGTGTGTGTGTGTGTGTATAATAAGGAATTGGCTCACACAATTATGGAGGCTAGCAAGTCTAAAATCTGCAGAACCCAAATCCCAGTTCAAGTCTAAAGGCTGGCAAGCTGCTATAACACCAGGAACAGCTTCTAAGGCTGTTAGGCAGGAGAAATCTATAGAGATATTCTTTATCCATCAACAGGAATATGAGCTGAATTTGGGATGGGATGCAATGGGAGAAGTGATCTTTATGGCTCAAATTCTAGAATAAAGAGACAGATTAATCCAAGCAAGGAAAATTTTATCCACATCTGGAGATCTTGAGGGATTGGGTAGGACTTCTACCTAGATATATTTTGCAATATAAATGATTGTGACCCAAATGAGCACACAAATGTTTCCCTGGATTGGGAAGTTGAGGCAAGTGAGGGGTGGTCCTTTGGAGGTATGCACTCCCACACAGAAGTGGCAGAGTAAACAGATATTCTCTCTGGTCCAACAGGTCTGGGGTTAGGGAGCTCAATTACTATAATGCTATAACTCCATAGCCTTCACTTTTTTCCAACCATATGATACAGGTAGAAATTACTCAAGAACAAAATTACTTTGATTACTACCCAGCAATTTTGTGAGATGGAACAGTGTCTTCAAGTGGTGTGATTTCATGGAAGATTTGGGGTTGCTATTTGTCTTTTCATGTTTTTAAAATAGGATCTTACTTTGTCTCCTAGATTTTTTTTCCCTACAGATTATGAATTTTTGGATCAGGGTATGGATAGCGCTTGCTTAAACAACAGCAAAACCAAACTGCACTTAACCATATTGCGTACGAAAATGAAGTATACTTCAATTCTATCTTACTGGTAGGAAGGGATATTTTAAACTTCCACAAAAACTTATTGTAGAGATTCTTGATTTCTCCAGTTTAAAGTGCACTACCTGACAGTAACCTTTAAATAAAGGGCATATAATTTCAATTGACTTAAAAAAAATCTACTTTTTGTGAAGCCAGAAATAAACACTTATTTTTAATAGTCAAGCATTAAAATTGAGGGCGAAATATTCTGGCTTATGGGAAAGAACCCACTGAGCTAATGATAGAGGTGGAATTGGAACAAAGGCTTTTATTTGCCTCATTCAATTTCTCATCTGCTAGACCATGATACAGTTATCACCACTGTAACAGATGATGATAGCCAGTTAGTCTAACAGCACGAAGCTTTAAAATGCCTTCTCCATATTTAAATCCTCATGATGTCATTTTTCTTTCTAATATGTTGTAGCAGAAAGTTCCCTTAGAGAGTGGGTTAGACCTTCACTTAAAAAGTTGCAGTTAGTGGAGATAAAGTAATTGAGAGGAAACTCGGAGTTAAATTTTGGCTTAATTATGAATGTAGGACTCCTTACTGCCAAATGTGAGTTAAAACTCCATCCAAAGCCCTGCGTTTTGGAACCCCTTCTATGCTTGATTCAGTCCATGACACTGCTATTGGGATCACTCTCCATTAAGAGCAGTTGGGATTGAGCAATTAAACCTTGTTTGGAAGTTACAAGCCAATCTGGAAAACCAAGGAAAGTAGTACCCAAGCTGTTCCACAGAGAAAATCCCATCAGAGCTTAGAGTTTCTGCTTTTAGGGAGCCATAATTATGTGAGTCTTTAAGGGGGAAAAAAAATCTTGACCTTGATTTTTTCACTTTTGACTTATTGGCCACCATATCAGAAATGAACTCTTGAATCCAGATGAGATTGATCAAGTCTGGAAAGACTTTATGATAAGGTTCCTGGTATTTAAGATATCACTAGTCTCAGGAACTATAATTAAATGGAGAATATTAGAATCTCAACTGGGTGTGGTACAGAAGTGGGGAGAAAGAGACTTTGAAGTGTATGTTTTCATGAATGTAAAAACCTCCTTTTCTACAATATATATTTTTGCACATGTGATTCATTGGTTCAAGATCCTCATTACCCTCTCCAAAGCTCAGATATTTAGAACATTACCTCCACAGTGTCATTTGTACTAGAGTGTGTTGACCACCTTTCATTCGGAATCGTGTTGTTCAGTCTTAACATCCACTACCATCCCCCTGCTGCATTTCACTTCATATCTT
Source organism: Galeopterus variegatus (assembly GCF_000696425.1). Taxonomy (NCBI): domain Eukaryota; kingdom Metazoa; phylum Chordata; class Mammalia; order Dermoptera; family Cynocephalidae; genus Galeopterus; species Galeopterus variegatus. The sequence continues at coordinate 165,746 of NW_007731046.1, read as the reverse complement.
ACCTTGTTATTTTCCCCAAGTGAGTAAATTGCCTGTCTCCTTTGATATCATTTCACAGTGTTCCATGAAGTTTTATTACTTCTCTTATGTTGGAAAGAATCTGTCAATCTACTTCTTTTTGCCCTTGGAAACTGTCCAGGAGACCTAAATTGTCACCTTAATAAGGCAATAGATGAGATAAAGAATCCTAGTATGTCTGAACTAAAGGCTACTTAGAATTCCCAAATCCTTTTCCTTTTATGGATGAGGTAATGTCATAATATAGGGACTGAATGACCTGGTGAATAAGANTTTTCCTTTTATGGATGAGGTAATGTCATAATATAGGGACTGAATGACCTGGTGAATAAGAACTAATGCATTAGTTGCAAAGCAAATGCTTGATCTCAGTTTTCCAACTCCTGTATTTTTCCAAGTTTGATCCTTAATCTGCACAATACACAGACATTCTATTAAAGCCCATTTTCCTGAGTTTTGTATTGTCATAATAAACTAAGAACAATCCAGCATTGTTTTTCCATTTTATCAACAGTAAACAATATGTAATGATAAGGCAATATGACTTAAGTGAACAAACATATCAGATTTTATACATTGATGTGAGTCACAGATTTCTAGGTAGTCCCCTCGGAAGTCTATACTATTATCCAAGTGGTATGGATTTCACTTGGAACACTGAAATAAAGATGATTCAAGTATTAAAAACATTTTGAGCAGAAGAGGGAAGATTTTCTAGTGCCCCTGAGGTCCCAACTATGAAGAGATGGGTTATTTTAGGATAAGGAGAGATTTTCCATTTTTCTAATGTGAAAAACATGTAGCTGGACCAGGGAAGAGGTAAGGCAAAAACTTTTTGTCCTCCCCTGCTCCTGGGTGATGTTTTATCATCAATGACTTCCTATAAGGCATATGCAGTTGTGTTATTGAAAGAGTCAGTAAGTTCCCTTGCGTGAGCCTTAAATATAATTCCTATAAATATAGTGACAAAATTAACTGAATATTTTGCAGGATGTTTTTGAAATGTATACGTAAAATTTTATTTGGAGAATGAGTTAAATGAGGATGAGAGTGTAGGCATATATTTTTTCATGGCCACACTTTAGAGTAGAAAGTTACTGTGTGTTCTTCTATTCAGAGTCAAGTCTAACAGCCTGGAGTGCTGTACTCCCTAGGAGCCACTCTTTTGGAACAGATGTGAAGATAGAAGATATGACGATAGAAGTTCAGGCCTTAATTGCCTGGAATTAAAATTTTCATATGAAGAACTGTCCTTGAATATCCACTTTGTTCAATTTTCAAATGCTATGACTTAGGAAATATGTAGAGAATAAATCTCTAAGGTGAAGGTATTTGTTTTATAGAAAAAAATACATACATACATACATACATATATATATATAT
>NW_007731046.1:161811-163002 GCF_000696425.1 Galeopterus variegatus | reverse complement strand
ATATATATATATATTTGTAAATTGTTTCTACCACTAGTGGATTTCAGTGAATATAACTTAAGAATTTTTGAGATGACTAAAACACACACAATCTCAAATTTAGGTGTTTTCTGAAGTCCTTTCATTGAATGGATAACAAAGAGATCACTCCTTTGCTAGTGAGGATATACACAGCTGTTGATTTTTCAATTGGGAGTATCATCAGAACATTAACAGAGAGTAAGTTATCTTTGGATTTAAGTAAATATCAGCTAGTTCAGAAAGAATTTAGTTCAAGCTATTCATTTTGTTTATGAGGAAATAGACACCTGGAAAGTTGATCTGATTTTCCTAAGGTTGTAGAGTAGTAGGCTAGTTACAGAGCTGGGATGAGTCTGTATGTTTGGATGTTTTGTAGCAACACAGGGCATGAGTGTATGTGTGCCTGTGTATGTAATAATTTGTTAACTTGTATCAAGTTATTTGGTGCACGGGGGGGGGGGCTTTCTGGGTTTTGGTGTATTATCGGGGAGATACATGCACACACACTTACATGTATAATTAATCTTCCACCTGTATCAAATCTTTTCGTAAGCCATCCTCAGTTTTACTAATTTCTAGGTATTATCTAATGACCTTGGATTAAAAATTAAATATGATATGTGAAGTTTATATCTCACTCTATCTCTGGGTTTCTCAGGAGTCTTTCACGGCATCAAACAGCAGTTACAACACAAGCCAAATCTTTAGTCTTCCTTTGAGAAATTATTGGTGGGGTGGTGAAAAGGAAGGGAGCAATAATCACACACGTTTATTTTTCTAATTCATTTTTTCCCAATATTCTTGATCACCAAAAGCACTCTGACAAAACCCAGATATCACTGAGAAGGTTTATACCTCAGACTCACATAGACACATAATTTATCTATTGTTCCCTAAACCCCCTACATTTCCTAATATCTTTGTATGTTATGGTGGTGTGATGGTATGTGTCAACTTGACTGGGTTCAGGAATACCAAAATAGCTGGTAAAACATTATTTCTAAGTGTGTTTGTGAGGGTGCTTCTGGAAGAGATTAGCATTTGAATTAGTAGACTAAGTAAAGAAGATCCACACTCACCAATGTGGGCAGGCATCATCCAATTTTTTAAGTGCCTTGATAGAACAAAATGGTGGGGGAAGGGGAAATTTTCTCTCTTCTGGAGCTGGAA
>NW_007731046.1:158982-160806 GCF_000696425.1 Galeopterus variegatus | reverse complement strand
AGTGCCTTGATAGAACAAAATGGTGGGGGAAGGGGAAATTTTCTCTCTTCTGGAGCTGGAACGTCCATCTTCTCCTGCCTTTAGACATCAGAGCTCCAGGTTCTCAGGCCTTTGGATTTAGACTGAATTACACCACTGGCTTTACTGGTTTCCAGTTTGCAGACAGCATGTCATGGGAATTCTCAGCCTCCATAATCACAGGAGCCAATTCTCATGATAAATCTCCTCTTAAATATCTGTATATATCCTATTGGTTCAGTTTCTCTGGAGAAACTTAATACAGTTGCAGGGGAGGGGGTGTATAAATCTATATTTTTTTTTTACTGGGATTAGCAAGAACGGGAAACAGGGTGGACACCTATAACAGAGAAAAAGAGGAGTATCAGATGGGAATGAATAGTCTTCAAGAGGAGAGTTGGGAGAGCTTCAGAAATTTCACATTTTTGTCAATTCCTGTGCCACCCACATGTCTGAATTACCAGGCTTTCTAAGCCACCCAACTGGTCTACACCTCAGACTGCAAATTAGTGAGTTAACTTAAAGAAGGTTTTGCGGACAAGGAAACTGACACCTAGAAAGATTAAGTGACTTCCCCAAGGTCACTAAGCAGGGCCATTTTTAAAGTGGTTCTGGAGACTTCTCTCACTTTAGGGGTCCCCGCACGAGTCCACATGGCCTGATTGGCCTTATCCTTCCCTTATTCCTTTCAATGAAAATTGCAGTATCCTCTGTGTGGTGTCTACCCTTCCAATATCACTGTCTCAGACTTTGTCTTTTTATTTCCTCAGGCCAGCTCCTTTTCTGTTGATGATACAGAAACTGGTTTTTATAGATCCCCACCTCAAAGGCAAAAACATTTTTTCAAATGGAGCACAGAAACACAGATTTGATCTCTTTACTCTTTAGCACATTACTTTATTTTTCTATTAGGTGGATCAGGAAGTGTCACAGCAGAGTCTAAGGAAAGTTTCATAGACTTGGGAGCCAGGCAATCTAAGATATGATTGAACTGAAACAACCAGCTAACTTCTCTCTTCATCAATTAAAGAAATAAAACCAAAGAGTTGATGTGAGGATGAAATGACAGAAACTTTATGTTACCTTACTAGTATATAAGGAGTAGGCACTCAGTAAATACATTATCTTCTCCTTTCCTTTCCCGACTACCCACAGACTGTTTGGGGACAGAATGATGTAATTGATGTGAATACGTCAAAGAGTTGAAATGCCTTTTACGAGAATTAGAAATAGTTTTATTTATCTGAAAGATGGAAATGTTAAAAATTGCTTTCTCTGAAATGGCATTTAAGAAAAATTTTCTGGTTGTGAAGAGACTTTAATCCAAAGAACATTTGCCTACCAGATAAATATAGCTAATCACAGTGAGAGATGAGATTGAGATTTCCTGTATTGGGCTATTGCTTCCAAACAAAAATAGTGGCAGTTCTGATGAGTCATCCATATCTGCAGCATGCAGCCCCATCTATCTCACCTGTCATTGAACTTGAGAAACACTTTAATCAGGCCTAGGCTTTTTGTCAATAGGAATTTGTCTGTACAGAAACCACTTGGTTGCTGGCTGTGCTGTGGGATTCCCTTTTATGTTCTAAACCCATCATGTGGCCTGGACTCCCAGTGATATTTACTTATTTACTTTTCAGACTTGTGGTTTGGGCTTGGAGCACACAAGCAGTCTTAATGTGCAGCCAGAGTATTGGATTTTTACTCTCTCTTAAATATTTTAGGATCATTTAGGAATTCCTACTGCAGGTGAATGGACTGTAAAAATTGCCATGACATTATTTCCTTGTATATTCGTCTTTT
>NW_007731046.1:155841-158566 GCF_000696425.1 Galeopterus variegatus | reverse complement strand
ACTGCAGGTGAATGGACTGTAAAAATTGCCATGACATTATTTCCTTGTATATTCGTCTTTTTCAATTATACACATTTTGAGCAGGAAAAATTATTCTTGAATCATTTCTTATACGTTTTTTAAATGTTTTGAAACAGTAGCTAATAGTACCAAGACAGACTTCTTTGAGCAGAATATATATTATTTGTTCTAGAAAAGAGCAAAAGTTAAATTAAAGGAATTGTCAAGCACTGGAAGTTCTGTTTCTTTCTCTCATCTGAACTGTCTACCTCTTTTTATTTCATCTCTAGGCATCTCCTATCTCTCAAATTCTCCCTGGTTGCAACATTATTTTTTACTCTGTAAATATTCTTTCTTGTATCAATAGTATTTCAACCTCAAACTAAAAGGAAATAAACCCAATTTGTAACCATTTTTTTTTTTTTTTTCAGACATTCACAGTCCCTGTTGTACGCATCCTGGTTCTTGGCTCCAGGCTACATCAATTGTTTTTGGTTAACTTAAACAGAAAAGGAATTAATTGGAAGAATATGATCAATATCACAAAATCTAAGGGAAGAATGAAAAATGGACATCAATAAAATGGTAAAAGACCAAATACATGTCCAGTACACCAACTATATTATCACCATTAAAACAGCTTAATTAGGGTAATACTGCCACTGCCATCAGACACTGAGTGCTAGAGATGGCACTGCTACCACTGGAACCTTCATGATACCAGTAGCAGTGAGACAAATTCTCAACTATCTTTTCTTCTATGTGTCATTGGCTCCAGGATCAAAGTTTCCATGGTAGCATTCAATTGGAGAGGACTAAGTCATCTGCCCAGGATTTCAGCTTCTATAAGTGAGAGGTGGGTCTCTGCTGCCCACTAAGACTCCAAAAATGAGAGATATCATACCAAGGAATTGCGTTCAGATGTTGAGCAGCCAGTGGAAAGTCCATTACATCCTGCCTAAAACAGCATTTGAAGAAACTTCAACTTCTGGGAAGATGGAACAGACTTGCTTTATGTTATTCTTCCTGTTAAGTACAAACTAAAATCCTAGATACCATACAGGTGTTTCTTGACTTATGATGGGATTACATCTCGATAAACATATCATAAATTGAAAATATTAAATCAAAACTGTATTTAATACATCTACCATACTAAACATCATAGGTTAAGTTAGCTAAACTTAACACATTTAGTGCTCAGAACACTAACATTAGCCTACAGTTGGGCAAAATCATCTAACACAAAGCTTATTTTATAATAAAGTGTTGAATATCTCATGCAACTTGTTAAATACCATACTGAATGTGTATTCTTTTTGTACCATTGTAGAAACACTGTTAGGTTGAACCATCATTAGTTGGGGATCATCTTTAATTACTCATTAAACTATTAAATTATTAATCCCTGAATGAATGAATCCATTCCATTCATGAGGGCATAGTTCTCACAGTCCAATCACCTCTTAAAGGTCCCACCTTTCAAATATTATTATATTGGGAACTAAGTTCCAACCTGAGCTTTTGCAGGGGACAAACATACAAACCATAGCAATTTGTAAACTACATATCTGACATGTCAGGAATATGTGAAGAAAACTCTCAAAACTCAATTACAACAAAATCAAGTCATAGAATAGACAAAAGACATGAAGAAATATTTCATTAAAGGTGATAAATTGGTTAATGGGTTCAAAATTGCAAGTTAAGAAAAGTAAGTTGTATTGTTTTACAGTTGAGCTAGGCAGCTATAATTAACAATAACTTACTGCATGTTGTCAAATGGCTAGAAGAGAGAAAATAGAATGTACTCAACACAATGAAATGATTACGTTTTGTAATGCTAATTATCACTATTTGATCATCACACATTGTACACAGGTACTAATATTCAACTCTGTACCCTACAAATATGTATAGTCAAATATGTCTCAATTAAAAAAAGATATATAGAATGCAGATAAACTTGAAAAGATGCTCAACATCATTAATCACTAGGGAAATGCAAATTAAAAGCACAATGCAATATCACCACACACCCATCAGAGTGTCTAAATATAAAACAGTGGCAATATCAAAAGCTGAACAGGATGTGGGAAATGGTATATTAGTCAGCTAGTGCTGTTAGAACAAAATACCACAGACTAGGTGGCTTAAGCAACAGAAATTTATTTTCTCATCTGGAAGCTAGAAAGTCAAGATCAACATGCCATCTAGTTTGGTTTCTGGTAAAACATTTTGTCCTGGCTTGGAGACAACTGCTTTCTCACTGTGTCTGCATTTCTCCTTTGTCTGCACAGAAGGGCAAAGAACAATCTCTGGTGTTCCTTCCTCTTCTGATAGTGACATCATTCCTTTGGGATTAGGGCTCCACCCTTATGACCTCAATTAAACTTAATTACCTTCCTAAAGGCCCAGTCTCTAAATACAGTCACATTGTGGGTTAGGGCTTTAACATATGATTTCTGGTGGGACACAAGTCAGTCCATAACACTGGGTCACTCACAAATTGCTGGTGGGAAGTAAAATTATACAGCCTCTCTGGAAAACAGTTTGGTGGTTTCTCAAAAACTAAAAATGCAACTTCCAAAGGACCCACAATTGTACTCCTGGGCATATATCCCAGAGAAATGAAAACCTATGTTCACACAAAAAACTCCACATGAATTTTTATAGCAAGATTTTGTTTGTTTGTTTCTTCATAATGACCAAAAACTAGAAGCAA
>NW_007731046.1:149950-154977 GCF_000696425.1 Galeopterus variegatus | reverse complement strand
GGCTCAAAGACAGACTAGTAACTGATTGTTATATAAAGATACTGAGAAATTGCTATAGGAAGGAATGTTTGCTAAGATCAAACAGTTGTTGATAGGACCACTTAATTGCCTTACTGGAATGTCATCTGGCTTGTTTCACTGAAAGTTACCAGCCTATACTGTTAAACTATAACCCCACCTATGTCTCTTCCTGTAACTTCCTGGTCTGGAAAATAAATGCAGGAAGAGAACCCCAATTTGGTGTTAATTTCCCAAGGAAGGAATGCCTCTCTTGAGGGTTACAGCAGGAGATTAATCACTTTGGGGCCTCTCACTGCTCAGTAGAGATGGGCTTTGAGTAATCCTTTGCATCTCCATCACCCAGGGGAAGAGGGGTGACAAATCCGTGGGGGGCAAAGTAACACAAAGCAACAATTTTGATTGCTCCATAGCCTTTAAAATTTTTATCAAACATTAAATAATCCCGACCAGTTGTAAGTGTATAGAAAAATGGAAAAATAGTAAAATTGTTATTTATTTAGTGCACTATGACTTCAAACATTGGAAACATTGATAATTAAAATGATTTATTTCTTTGTAAAAACTTATCATCCTGGTTGTGATATCACACTATACTTTTACAAGATGTTGCCATTGGAGAAAACTGGGTAAAGGGTATGTGGGATCTCTCCGCATTGTTTCTTACAACTGCATGTGAATTTACAATTATGTAAATATAAAGAGTTTAATTAGAGAATAGATAGCATTTGCCTTTTGGCAATTGAGGATTATTGGAAGGAAGAAAGGAAAGGAGAAAATTAGACAAATAAATCCAGTAATCCTTTTGAGCCTGCTTCCAAACATGAAGAATTGGCATAGCTAGAGAATATTCCTGAACTTGGTATAACACTGTCCTTTGCAAACAAACAAAAGGTAATGGATCTAAAGAGTTTTTAAAAGGTGCACTGATGAGGGTGAGATCATCATACTCATCAGTGTAATTGTGGATTGGGAAATGGCACCACAAAGCACATATCTAAAATGCATGAATGGTGTTTTTGCTTGTAGAATTAAAATTATTAAAATGAAAATTATGGCAGTTTGAGGAGGCCCAAGGCTCTGATCCCCAAGGAAACAAGTGTATGTGAAAATGAAAACAAAAACAGCAACCATTAAAGTCTCTGTACATTGTCCTAAGGACATACAGCAAATGAAAAGACATTTATTTAGGGAAATCCACTAAACAATATAAACAGTGAAAGTCTGTGGCATTTGAACCATGACCCAGTCATTCCTTCCCTGTTCCCATCTCAGCATGACAGAAACTCCACTCCAGATGGGTATAGCAAAGGGCTCAGGGATCCTTTTCTTCCTAGCTCCCACTCAAGGGCTGTGATATCTANAGCTATTAAAAGGCAACATGAGGGGTCCTTCTGTTGATGAAAAATATTCTGTGTCTTGATTGTATCAATCTCGATATTCTGATTGTGATATTGTACTACAGTTTTGCAAGATGTTACCATTGGGGGTATCTACATGAACAGTACAGAGATTTTTCTGTATTGAGTGGACATATTAGATAATACATTGGATATTATCAATTACCAATGCAGTGGACATATTAGATAATACATTGGATATTATCAATTACCAATGCAGTGGACATATTAGATAATACATTGGATATTATCAATTACCAATGCAGTGGACATATTAGATAATACATTGGATATTATCAATTACCAATGCAGTGGACATATTAGATAATACATTGGATATTATCAATTACCAATGCAGTGGACATATTAGATAATACATTGGATATTATCAATTACCAATGCAGTGGACATATTAGATAATACATTGGGTATTATCAATTACCAATGTAGTGGACATATTAGATAATATTATCCCAATGTATCCAAAGTGGGCAGTAATCTGTACCAAGAGCTGCTACATTGTACTATCTAATATCTACAGTTTTCAACAACAAATTAGAAGACATACAAAGAATCAGGAAAGTGACTCATGAATAAGAAAATAGCTGGCAACAGAAACTGGTTGTGAGAAGGCTCAGATGTTAAATTAAAAAAGACCTTGGCTTTGAGCAGCCATTATAAATATGTTCAAATAAAAGGAAACAAGTGTATGTGAAAATGAAAACAAAAACAGCAACCATTAAAGTCTCTGTACATTGTCCTAAGGACATACAGCAAATGAAAAGACATTTATTTAGGGAAATCCACTAAACAATATAAACAGTGAAAGTCTGTGGCATTTGAACCATGACCCAGTCATTCCTTCCCTGTTCCCATCTCAGCATGACAGAAACTCCACTCCAGATGGTTATAGCAAAGGGCTCAGGGATCCTTTTCTTCCTAGCTCCCACTCAAGGGCTGTGATATCTACTCAGGAGGGACAGGATACCAGCATTTTTGCAACACATAGCTATGTGTTGCAGTGACTCAATTCCAGGCTGTTTGGCCAAAAGGTCATGGGCTGCCTTCTTCCATTTGGCCAGAACTCATAAGATGGAGGCTTCGCTTCGAGTGAGGCATGCTGAGAATGCTGGGGTCCATATGACCTTCACCTATGCTCATTCACAGAACTCCAGGAAAGGCTGAAGTCCCTACTCCAGGAGAGGCTGAGAAAATCAAAGCCTATGTCTCCTGCCCACAACCCTGCTGCTAAAGCAGGAATATCATTAAGACAGAAGCAGGCCCCTGACCCTATCCTCTTCTCCTGATCCATGGCTTGAAAATTTTGCCCACAAATACAAGCAAGCCTTAGGAAGACAGAGCTCCAAAGCTCTTCTCAAAGGAAACACAGTCCTCAAGGCAATCTCAAAAACAATGGCAATTTTGCTGGTAAGAAATTAAGAGAAGGTGGGTAGTACCATTAGAGCAATAAAGTAAACCACAGGCCAGCTAGTTCATCAGAGAGAACCAGGGGAAGAGACAGTTAAGATATAATCTGGGATCAAAGCAAATCTCAAACAGTGGCCTCAAAACTACCATGCAAAGGGGTCCAAATTTAATTGAATCAGGCCGTGCAGCTATTTATGACCCAGGGGATTGTCAAAAACAATAGAGTGATCAGTTGGTAATTAGAGGAGCTTAACAGCTGCCTATGAATGGGGAAAGTGACAGTTAAAAACAGCCCTGAGACAACACTGTCATCCCAGGATGACTGTGCGCAAGCCCTCGGCTGCAGCCTCTAAGGAGCAACAGAATCTTCACTTTGTAAGGGAAATAGACCTTACAAAAGTAGTCTAGCCTGTCACTAGACAAACTACCAAATAGCCACTGCAAACCATGGGGTTATGCATGTGGGTGGGATAACTGTACCAAGAGTTACTACAATGTATTATCTAATATGTCCAGTCTTCAACAAGTGGACATATTAGATAATACATTGGATATTATCAGTTACCAATGCAGTGGACATATTAGATAATACATTGGATATTATCAATTACCAATGCAGCGGACATATTAGATAATACATTGGGTATTATCAATTACCAATGTAGTGGACATATTAGATAATATTATCCCAATGTATCCAAAGTGGGCAGTAATCTGTACCAAGAGCTGCTACATTGTACTATCTAATATCTACAGTTTTCAACAACAAATTAGAAGACATACAAAGAATCAGGAAAGTGACTCATGAATAAGAAAATAGCTGGCAACAGAAACTGGTTGTGAGAAGGCTCAGATGTTAAATTAAAAAAGACCTTGGCTTTGAGCAGCCATTATAAATATGTTCAAATAACTAAAAGAAACCATGTTAAAGAAGTAAGTCATGATTTAAAGCATAAAGGAACTGAGTGGGAACAAAGCTGTACTGGATTAAAGAAATCACACCACATAGTAATGCAAATCCACAGAAAAAATGAAGAGAACAAGAAATGGTAAATAAGGGTAATATAACAAATGCTTAGAATATATGCTTGTTGTCCTTTCTTCTCTTATCTTTTCTGAAAGTATTTATATAAAGTAATAATCATATTTATATAAAGTAATAATCATAACAACGTATTGTTGGGTATGTGACATACGTAGACGTAATAGGTACAACAATAACCGCACAAAAAGAGGAAGATGCCTATATAGGTGTAATGTAATTCCCATATCTTATAGGAATTAATTTACCACATAAAACTGAAGTAGGCTCTGACAAGTTAATATATATAATAAGTCCTGGAGCAACCACTAAAAAAATAACTAAAAAAAGTTAAAAAAAACTATGAGAAATTTAAATATTACAGTAAAAATATTCACTTTTTACAAAAGAAAGCAGTAAAGGAGGAGTGGAGAAACAAACATGAGACATAGAAAACAAAAAGTAAAATGGCAGATGTAATTCCACTAGATACATTTTTAAAATGCATGCAATTGTTCCTACAAATCTCAAAACAGGAAAAACTGCATGATAAAAATATCTGATATGTTGAATGTATGATGACTTTGCCAAAGATTTTTTCTTTCATATTTTCTACTAATGTAAGCAAAGTGAGATGGTGTTTAATTTTTTAAAATATTGTGGATAGAGAATGAATCCATAATTAAAATTATCAATGACAAATATTTTGATTTCTCTGCAATGAATCAAACTTTCATAAGCAGTGAACGAATTACCGATGCCGCATAATTAGAGAGAAAAAGGAAAAACAGCATTTAAATACTTTATTTTCAACCAATGTCAATATCCATTAATAATAGTGTCCATACTTAAATAGCAGTCACTATATACCAAGCACTCTTCTAAGTTTTTTCCATGTATTAATTCACTTAATCTTCAAAACCCTATAAAATTCCTAGGAGAAAACCTATGGGAAACACTTCAGGATGTAGGACTGAGCAAAGACTTCATGAATAAGACCCCCAAAGCACAGACAACAACAATAAAAATAAGCAAATGGGATTATATCAAACTAAAAACCTTCTGCACGGGAAAGGAAACAATCAACAGAGTGAAGAGACAGACTGGGAGAAAACATTTGCAAACTGTTTTTCTGGATATTAATCCAGAAAAACAGTTTG
>NW_007731046.1:147004-149333 GCF_000696425.1 Galeopterus variegatus | reverse complement strand
CCTTTTGTTGGATTCATATCCAGAACATACAAGGAACTCAAACAAAGTAATAATAAAAATAATATCCCATTTAAAAAATGGGCAAAGGATCTGAATAGACAGTTCTCAAAAGAAGACATACAATTGGCTAGCAAGTATATGAAAAAAATGCTCAACATCACTAATCATCAGGAAAATGCAAATCAAAATCACAATGAGATATCTCACCCCAGTTAGACTGGCTATTGTCAGAAAGACAGAGAATAACAAATGCTGGTGAGGACACAGAGAAAGGGGAATCCTCCTGCACTGTTTGTGGGACTGTAAATTAGTGCAGCCATTATGGAAAACTGTATGGAGGTTTCTCAAACAACTAAAGCTGGAACTGCCATATGATCCAGCAATCCCACTGCTGGGTGTACACCCCAATGGAATGGAAATCATCATGTTGAAGGGAAACCTGCATTCCCATGTTTATTCGCAGCTCTATTTTCAATAGCCAAGATATGGAACCAATGTTAATGTCCATGGACAGATGACTGTCTGAGGAAAATGTGGTATATATACATAATGAAATACTACTCAGCCATTAAAAAAGAAAGAAATTCTGCCATTTGAAGGAATATGGATGAGCTTGAAGAAAATTATGTTAAGTGAAATAAGCCAGGCATGGAAAGAAAAATACTGCATGTTCTCATTCATAAGAGGGAGCAAAAAGAATGGAGGAGAGGAGAGGGAGAGAGGGAGAAAGGGAGGGAGNTAGGTATGGAAAATAGATTTCCCTACTGCATATAGGTTTATATGAACCAGAATAATCATGACATGTGGAGATGAAGATAGTAAGATTTACATCCAAGTGCTGTTCCCCCTACCCACCATGTGCTGGAATTTAGACCTTAAATAGTATTAATAGACTGGCTCTTACATAGTAAGTGTAAGTAGGAAAATGGAGCTGGTGCGGGGTGAGGGAGTGTGTATCTCTCATCTTCCTTGCCTTTAATTTTTTAGTATTCTGATCCACCACGCTATTTTAAAGTCAACAAGAGTCATGACAGTTTTACCGAGAATTTTAAATTGGAGTAAATTTTAGTCCTTCTTTTACCAACAAGGGTAATTTTTGATATGTCACTACCTCTCAGGATTCCACTGAACTCTAAGTTTTATGACTTCCAGACATTTCAGAACCTTTAATATTGTTATGCACAGTATAAATCTGAGAGGCTTATAGTAAGCGTGTTTGATCAAACCTATTTGATCAGAGAAACTCTTTATAGAAAGACCAACTTGTTGGGCTTTTTGTTTTCAGCATATACATACTTCAGAAAACTTTCACAGAAATACTCACTTTTACTTCATTTAAAAAAGTGTTATAAACTTATTTTTATGTTTTCTCTCTGGATTTGAATTTTCCATATGATATATGGTCACTTTACAACAAGTTGATAGATGCAAACATCATCCCTACCTCTTCACATTTCTGGTTCAATGTCCTGAACTAGAAATTATCTGCTTTGGATATTTGTAATCTAGTGATGTCTCATAGNTCAATGTCCTGAACTAGAAATTATCTGCTTTGGATATTTGTAATCTAGTGATGTCTCATAGTAGAACAGCTTTTTCTTCTCCTTTATCCATCATGTGCTGTACAGGGCTTTATACCAAGGACCATGTGAAAAGCCCAAGTGGTCCTTCTCTTTCCTGGGCACAAAGCGGCTGATTTGGGAAGCCAATACTCTCTGTTTATAGTTTCCAGTGCAAAGGCAGGACCAGTCTGGTCCCTGGTTTGTGGCACGGAGCACTCTGTGTGTGACAAAGCTTGACAGATCATCTGGCAGTGGGAAACACCAAACTTTTACAGTTTTTCTAAGTTTTGGTGTGTAGGGAGTTCTCTTTCTACACTTTCCAATTTTAGTATATGTGCTGCCGAAGCGAGCACTATACACTTTCCATCCAAACTTCTTAGTCTAAGATCCAAGTTTCAGCCCTCTTTTCAGCCTCAATCTGTATCTAAGGACTCACTGTGATTTTTGATTCATTTATTGATCTATTGAGTCATTAACTCATCAAACAGTTTTTCAATTGTTTTGCATGATAGCTGTTGTGGTGCACATATAATTCAGTGGAGAATCTTGGGGTGAGATCATCCTAGTTTACCCAAGTGGCCCCAAATCCAATGACACGTATCCTTGTAAGAGACAGATACAGAAAAGACACACCCATAGAGAAAGCTTTGTGAAAGTGGAGCCAAAGACTGGAGTTTTGCAGCCACAGCCAAGGAATGTCTAGAGATAACCAAAACGTGGGAAAGGGAAGGAAGGATTCTTCCAAGAGACTCCAGAGTCAGTGTGGC
>NW_007731046.1:142957-146303 GCF_000696425.1 Galeopterus variegatus | reverse complement strand
ACACACAAAATGTAATATTTGATGCAATGTCTGGATTTTTAAATAAAACATAGAGCTTCCTCCCTCCCTCCCCCATTTCTAAGTTATTTCATACAAATAATAGCCCAAATTGATTATCAGCTGCACATCCTTATCATTTTCACTCGTGCAGAGCAGGGTTTTCCATAAATATTCATGGAAAATTTTTACTTTTCACATGTTCAAAATCCTTGCTTGATGGTCTGGAGTTAGATGGTCTGACACTCTTCATTCAATGTCAAAGGCACTGGAGCTCCTGCTGAACAAAAAATCCTGGCTAGCTGTAGAAATGAAGCTGTAGATGCATGTTTTGCAGTCTTACATCAAGAAGGGCAGCATTTGACAGAATCCTGCAAGTTGACAGACAGACATGCAGATACACACGGAGACACACACACACACAGACACACAATATTCTACATACCAGTCTTTGTAGCTATGCTATTGAGGCAATATCTCGAAGTATGTAAGGAGAGACATAGGATGTATGCACCCACATGTTTCTGGCTACATAGATGTTGGGAGCCTGAAGCTCCACACCCCTTCTTGTGAAAATGTCCCGACCCGCGGGATACATAGACACAGATGTCTCTTCAAATATTGTGCAATCCTTTTAAATACAGACAAGTATTAAGTAGGTGACACTTCTATTACACTGATTGACATTTCATTATCTAAATGCCTAGCCTTCTTTTTGCTTTGGGATAATTAGTTGTCAGCTCCCAAAAGCAATTACATTGTCTGTGTTACTCCAGTTCTTCAAAGGGCAATGGGGTACATTAAAAAAAACTATCTTATATTCAGATGAAATAAAAGTCCTGAGAAAAATATCCTGATCTCAGAGGGTTAGGCCACCTGAAAATAAATAGATAACCTAGCACCACCTCAGATAGGAAAGGAAAATAAGTTATTTGAATCAGTGTCTCACCACTGAAGTTCAAGGTTTGGGCAAGATCTCTGAGATTTTTTCTAGAAGTGAAATTGTGATTTTAAGCATTGTTGACATCTGTCACTATGTCACTATGCTGAATATGAAGTTCTTTTTTTTAAAATCAAACTGTGGTTACCTCACATGACCTTGTACTTTAGGAATAAATTATTATTTAACTTTTTTTTTTTTGGCTCTGGCTGGTGTGGGGATCTGGGTAGAAAAAAATTTTGCTGTTAATTTTTCTTTTCTCAGTAGCTTTGTAGCCCATATAGAAGAAATATTATTTTTCTTTAGTAACAAGCTTATTATTGAATTTTAAGTTCAAATTTAATCTGTAGTGATCTATGTAAAGAGAAGGCATCAGGAGAATGGAAATGAAAATACAGAAAATACACACATGTGAAAGATGCATGAAAATGCACAGGGTCAAGTTTAAAAAGACGTGAGTTGATGTTGGAATTTATTTAAGCCAGTGGTGGCCACAGCTATAACATGAAAATTTGAGAGGAAGAAGAAGGGGGCGACCTGAGGGGGAACTTCTTGCCAGAGCTGTCAGTATAGGATATAAATTGAGCAGCCTAGTGCAAGGACCTAGGAAGAGTTGAATGTGTCAGAAAGGATGCAACCATAGAATGCTGGAGCTAATTGGGCCCTAGAGATCGTCAAGTGTAGTCTCTTTCATTAAGTCAACATTAACTAATTTAGTTTCTACAATGGGCTAGATGCTGAGGATTTAACAGTGAGCAAGAATAACACAGCCCCTGCCCTTGCTCTTGATACGAAGTCAACCAGTGGAGAAACAGTGATCAACTACAGGTCATGGATCTCTTTTGTACCGGAGTGAATTCTAGAATCTGGGTCTCTGGAATTCTTTTAATTTTTATTTTACTTTTATTATACATACATGTGTGGTACAATGTTGATTTTCAATAATTGTGTAGAATGTGTGGTGGAATTCTTGAAATGGCTGTCAATAGCTGTTAGGCAAAAGCACTTATGGGTTATTGCCAACTACCTGAGATTTAAGTGCTTTGTCATTTTATCTGAATAAATTCTGTGGGCTGGGCCATTCTTCCCTAGAGTTCATTCAGCTGCCTATGTTGTTTCATGTTCATGAAGCACATGGTCATCAAGGCCTTGACTAAAGAGGACAGATTCATCACTAACTGTGCTAGCATAGCTTTCTCAGAACTACCAGAGTTTAGGTCGACCACCCCCTAATGATATATCATTAGAGATTCCGACTGCTGGCTTTTTAATATCTATTTCTTCCAAAGGGTCGATACCCTGCAAGGACCTCTCATGTTGCTGAAATACAATCACTTCTGGAGTGAAAGCATAAAGGTTACTGAACATCCTATCTATAAAATTTGTCAGATCATAGGTTGGCAGACATTCAGAAGTGAGGTAGCTCAGTCTCAAAGGCAGCTGACACCTATTTTCTTGAATGTATGTGTTTGAGTGTGTTTATGTAGGGAAAAAAGAGTGATTAAGGAATAGTGGAAAGGTCTACTTGTTAAAAATATTTTCTGGGACATGCTAATCACAGATTATTATGATTGGAATATTTGCCCAACTTCCTTGTGTTATATATGAGGAACATCACATACAGAGTTTAAATGACAGCCATTTAGTTACAGAATCAGCAAATTAAGTAGACCTTCGGACTCTGAGTCCAGTATTTCTTCCATGTTCCTTTGCTATCATTTATTTTTACAAAATTTCTCATTGCCTCACAGAGATAATCCAATTATTAATGCCAAATTGAAGGCAACAGAGATTAAACATCATTGATAAGATGTTTCGGTGCTTAACATCCTTAACACGAACTATCGTTGATGAGTATCAGCCATCTTTGCTTAAGCACAGACCTAGTTCTTCATTGGGAGATTCATCAAATTAAAATTTAAAATGTGGTATTGACTTTGTACTTTTATTCAAGCAAAAAAGCTCTCAAAGAGAGGAGTCAACATATATAACTAAGTTACATTGCCCAGATTAATAGGTGCTCAATAAATATTATTTGAATAAAAAGGCCAAGAAAATATTTCACAGAACTTGGATCAGTGAGAAGGCAGCCTGGTATAGTGTGAAGACCAGAGAACATAAAATCATAGGTTTGGGATCTCGGTTCATTTACTTAACATCTTAGAGGCTCAGCTCCCTCATCGAGAAAATTCAGATAACAATACCCCCCTCTCAAGGAGTAAGTCCATGTTTGCTCTTTAGTGATCTATATAAAGAGAAAGCATAGAGAGAATGGAAATGAAGATACAGACAATACACAAACGTGCTCGATGCACGAGAGTCTACAAGGTCAGGCTTAAAAGGATGTGGGTTGATATTGGAATTTATTTAAGCTGGCAATGTCCATGGCTATAATAATGAGAAATCAAG
>NW_007731046.1:139231-142237 GCF_000696425.1 Galeopterus variegatus | reverse complement strand
TGCAGCTCAATTTAAGAAAACTGATTTTTGTGGATAGATCTCCCTTAATTTAATGATATCTGAATTCTTCTTCTGGAGACTGTAATTCTGGTTACTTTTTTTGGAATACAGATTGTCCTATGACTAATCTGACGCTATTTTAATGTAGGTGCTAGATAAGTCTTTTCAGCCAAGTAACAAACACATGATTTTGTAAACATCTTTAGTCAGAAACAAACTGATATTTTTTATTCAGTTTCTAAGAAAACTTCAGAAAGGGCGCATTTGCACAACATGTACACACACACACTTCTCTGGGAGAATATTATATATTCAGAACTTAAGGAACAGATTTAAGAGAAAGATTCAGCTATTTTCCTACCTTACGAATTGCTTAGGTAATTGGTCTAACAACAGCAATCCATATCATTTATTGGTCAATTACCACCTAAATTATATATGCCTACATGATTATAAAACCAATTTTTATTTTTTTTTCATAGAGCTCGATTTCCAGATATTTGTTTTAATTTTGTAACAACAGTATCCACACTCTGTATGCCAAATTGTCACCGAATGAAATTTCTAGTCACAACATACGTAATTTTTTGCCAGTTAATTGAAAATGTCATTTTCCCTTAGGAGAATAGCTAGACTTCTTGGGCAAATAGAATGAGGTTATGAGGTTACCTGAAGTCTGGCTCATGCAGTGTCACAAGCTATTTCTGTGGCTTTGGCCTAGTTATTTAACATCTTTAAACATGAATTTTCTCATGAAATGAAATGAGATATCACAATGGATGATTTTATGTCTTTTCCAGTTATACTCAGTAGGATTCTATGAGTTCCCCTAACACTAAGGGACAGAGGAATATAGAATAAACAGAATCTGTAAAATAAACCCATAAATGTCCTATCAATGGAGTAGGGGAAAAAAGATTAAGCTTTACAGGTTCATTAAAACGAGAATGGAAAAAAAAAATCTATAAATCTCATCAAAAAGATGTATGTGAATTATTGTCATCCAGAGGCTCAATTATAGTCTACTCTTTGAGAGTTATTAACTAGGAAGCATCCCAACAATCATGGGTAATTGCCTTAGAAAACCCAGTCTGGCATAGCTTGGATACGTCTGGTTCCCATTCATAACCAATCATTTAAAAAAGATACATCATTTAAAGGATAAAAATAAAATATGAACTCCACAGTCCAATGAAATGACTCTCATCAAAATTGTAATTGTGTCTTAAATCTACACAAAGTGGCACAGAGGGAACGGGGAGCATACCCAGGCAAGAAAAGATTCTGCTTTGACTTGAATTTTCCTCAATTTCCCACCTGGTTCTTTCTTCCCTTTGGGAAAATATGGACTGTGATAAGGAGAATAATGGCCAACAAAATGTGGGCTGCCTAGTCATATCTTTTTAATCCAATTAGAAATTCATTCAGCGCCCCTGCATGAGCTATTTATTGCAACCACTTTTACTCAGCCAATTTATGCTCAAATCCATCGGCACCACTTAATGTGCACTGCTGTTCAGAGCCATTCAGCATTTTCTTTCTGTCTCTCAAGCACCGTGCACATCAACACATCAACACACCCACCATTACACAGACACGGCTACCTCTTGACAAGCTTTCTCCAGAGCACTGGCTCTCCCTTCTAATTCTTTGTCTATTATTTCACTGAACTTTCTTTTTTTTTGTTTTTAATTGTAGGAAAGCAAGGTGCTACTATTTGGGAGCTAAAAAGAAGAAAATAGGTAAGTGCTACCTACGTACTCTAATGTTATAAAAATATTAGAATAGGTATATGCTCTTTATTTGCCAAGATGATATCCTTTTGTTCCTTTCCTTTTTCTTTCCATATGATTTCAGACCTTTGCAGAGATCTTGTGAATCCTTGCAGCCATGTTTGCCTGGCAGGAATACCACTATCCCAACATTAGAATGCACTGATATGGTATACACAGGAGATTATCTTTCATAGGGAATTAGAAGATAAGAAAGGTGCTGACCTGGCTCTGTGACTCTGGGTAAGTTACTTCTTTCTGAGGCTTGCTTTTCTCATTTGAATAATGAGGAAATTAAACAAAATTGGTAGTTTTTGAGTGGATATCTCAGGGCCTGAATTAGAAGGCAAGGATATGGCAGGTGGTTTGGGCTTTTCAACATCAGCTAGGTTTTCATTTGAAGAAAAAAAACACTAGAAAATTTTTAAGGTATTTTCTAGTTCTATGATCCGCAACTTGGGAAGCAAGAACTGCAATGATAACCATAATAACATATTATTAATATTGCTTCATAGTTTATGAAGCACTTTGAATCCATAATTTAGAAAATAAATGAAGCCCACCAAAATGAGAAAAAGCACAAAGGCTATTTATTCAGAGCTTGCTATAGAAAGTGATTTAGCCACCATTGCTCATGTTTAGTAGACTCCAAGGCAGGCAAAAGAGTCAGAAAGCTTTCTAGTTGAAAAAAGGAAAAGCTTTAGGTACGTAGACATGGAGAAGCAACAGGCAGGCTAGCCAGGAGCAGGGAATCCTACGAAATTGATTGGGAGTTACAATTTGGCTTTCTCCACTTGGTCCTAAGTTGAAAGTGGGGGCAAATGTTAGAGAAGTTGTAATTAGTCAAGTTCTGGCCATTTGGGGCATTTTTTTTTACAGGGATTATTGTTGGATTGATTACTGTAGACAGTAGGGTGACTTCCCGGGCTGATTGCTATAGGGTGTGAGTCAGAGTTCTACTTTCATATATAGTCTGGTTATTGTCCATTTGTATATTCAGTCTCTCAATGATTTTGTTTGAGCTCTAAAACAACAGTGAAAATGGAAACAACTGACCTTTTCCCCCCCTTCTCTTTGCTAACACTCTATTGGATAAGTAGTTTTCAATTCAAGGACTCTATTAGTATGTCAAGCCCCTCACTAGCTTATCTGGGCCTCTGCTGGGATTTTCTTTTTTCTCTTTTTTGCTTTTTCTTTCTATTAAGGAGAATGCAGGAAAGATAAAAAAAAAAAA
>NW_007731046.1:109481-138599 GCF_000696425.1 Galeopterus variegatus | reverse complement strand
CTACTAATAATAGTGGCTCCTACAAAGACTCTGTACAGCTCTGCCTTTGACTTTCAGGGTACTTCAAGTTATACTGCCACAAAACCACTATTTAGGGGCCTTGTGAAGCAGCCTGCTACTGTCAGATGTATAGCATTGGATATTTCTTAACAGGATGTGTCCAAGTTCTGCCAGAATTACTCTAGGAAAGTCAATCTGCATTACCCGCAGTATCAGACTTTTGGCTCCTTGTTCAATTCTCTTTTGCTGTGCCATATAACAGGACGTGAGTTCACTTTTCCTTTTTTTGGTTTAGGAAGAGGGATCCAAAGGGCACTATGACACCAAACAACCAGGCAAGCAAACGAATCCAATAATGCAATTTTGGTATCTCATTTTTCTTCAAGGCTGATATATGGACAAACCCTATTAGTCATCTTGGGCTACATGATTTTGTGTTGGAAGGTACTGAAACACTCAAAGAGATAAGGTGATTTCAGAATTCAGGTCTTCTAACTTTGGGTCCAATGTGTGTATTCCACTATACCACATCGCCTCTTGAAATATGGTACTTCTGATTGAAAAACCACAGTATCAGTCATACCTATTAGATAGAGGCCAGGCCCAGTTTATCTGCAGGCAGGAGACAGAGTCTCATACTTCATTTGCATTTTTTGATTTCTGCAGTCTCTGCCAAATGAAATACTGCTCTGGATCATGTAGGGCATCTTGTTTTGGGTTATGCTAAGTCAATTATGGAGACTGACATTCAATTGCATATATCAAATCTTCCAGATTTCTCCAAAACCCTACACCTCATAGCTTGTTGCTAGGTAAGCTCATCCTGTGATTTATTTTCGATTATCAATGGGCAGAAAGACATGCTATAGCACCAGACCTCTCTAGAACACTGCAGGATTATTTGGCTCAGCATTTCTTATACAAAGCAAATGCTAGATCAACTTCACCATCCGTGATTCTATTTGCTGGAATTAAAGCCTAAATCCTCCTCCAGAGATTCCTTGATCACAGAACAGGTCTTACTAACAAATAAACTTAAATACTTTATTAGAAAAGGAAAAATGCAGAGAAAAAGAAAGCTACCAACCTGCCTTTTATGCTAGGCTCAGAAAGAAAGGAAATGATTTCTTTTTTTTTTTTTTTTAACTAGAATTTGGTTTCCTTTGTTTTAGCCATATACATGATAATAGATATAAATTTCCTCAGGGCACATTTTTATTTAAAAAATTCCATTTACAAAGATTAGGAGTTGCATTACAATTTGAGTAAGGCTCATAGAAAATGGTTTGATGTGCTGTGTACCTGTTTTATTTTTTAAGACAAATTAGCCATTATTTTCTGCTCCTAATCGATTAGGAGTTGCATTACAATTTGAGTAAGGCTCATAGAAAATGGTTTGATGTGCTGTGTACTTGTTTTATTTTTTAAGACAAATTAGCCATTATTTTCTGCTCCTAATCGGAGATTTGTGTTTCCATAGAAGCCTATTCCTTTTCTTATTTCAGATTTTATTAAACAGACAAGTACTTTTTACTTCTTATTCTTTTCATTGAGGAAGAACTATTTTCAAAATTTTTAAACATTAATAAATTAAAGACAACAATATGACAAGCCCCACAGACACATCTCCCAGACCCAGCAATTATCTAGGTTTTGCCACACTTGCTTCATCTGTCTCTTTCTATTCTTTTTTCTTTTTGAAGCATTTTAAAACAGATCTCAGACATTGCTTTATCTCAACCTACAGACTTTGATATGTATTTTTAAAACCTTTGGAGATTTTCATATAACCATACTGCTGTTATCACAACTAACAAAACTAATGATAATCCTTGGTACCATCTATTACCTAGCTCATAAACATAATTCCTCGGTTGTTTTCCTACTGGTAGGTTGTTTAAATTAGGATCTGACCCAGGTCTACCGTTATGTATGGTGGTTATGAATCTGAGCCTTTCTAATAACCCTGGAGTAGTGCATCGCCTTTTTATTGTACTGTATTGTATTTTTTAAGCTATTGATTTGTTTTTTGTAAAAAAAAAAAACCCTCAGATCATTTGATCTAAACAACATTCCACATTAAAGATGTGTCTCTGCTTCCTCTAGCCTTATGATTTCCTGTAAATTGGAAATTAGCACTAGAGACTGACATTCCATTAGAATCAAGTTCAACCATTTGGTAAGAATATTTCATAAGTGGTGCTCAATACTTCATATTCATCACATCCAGAGACACAAAATATTTGACTATCTCCCTGCTGGTGATGCTAAGTTTTACCAGTGGGTTCAGATGGTGTCAGCCTCATTCCTTCTATGACCGTTTTTCCCCATCAGCATTTCATGTGATGGTTCCTGCCTCTAATGATCGTTGCCAGATTCAATGATTGCATTAGAGGTTGCACCATATTTTCTAATCCTATCATTTCTTTCACATTTATTAGTTCTACATTTTTTAATGAGGAATAACATTTTTTCATATAATAGGGTGTTTGGGTCAAATGAAATACAATTCCAATAAGAAAATCATTTAATTGTTAAATTTTTAGAGAAGGGATTTGGAGTCTGTTACTTCTAATACAACTGACTAATTTGGAGAGGTATGGTTATCTCTCTCTTTCTCTGGTTTTTCTTTTACATATCATCATAAATTTACCAATTTTTACATATGCAGTAAGTATGAATAAGTTTTAATTATTATTTTTGGTTCTTAAATTGTGCCATCTTTGCATCTTTGGCCAGTAGAAGTCCCTTCATGTTGGACAGTGTCCTTTTGACAAGACCCATAAATCTCTGAGCATCTCTTTTCTTTCTGGCACAAAGAATGTTCCAGGCTCACCCAGTATCTGTCTCCACATATGGAACCAGCTATTACTTTGGCCATCTTTGCATCTTTGGCCAGTAGAAGTCCCTTCATGTTGGACAGTGTCCTTTTGACAAGGCCCATAAATCTCTGAGCATCTCTTTTCTTTCTGGCACAAAGAATGTTCCAGGCTCACCCAGTATCTGTCCTTCTCCACATATGGAACCAGCTATTACTTCAGCAGCTCTGGGCTTCCCACTCTGGACACTAGATGAGCTCATTGTTTCTGAATTTTCTTTACTTTAAAACATTTCCTATTGTGAGAGCTAAAAAATATGTATTTGGTGGGAAACAATAATAAATTTATTCTGATATGTTTAATTCAATTTGCTACATTTTTTTGCACATATTAACTGTTTTACCTTTTTTCTTAGTTGTAGACTTTAGTTTAAAAAGTAGTTTTTTGTTGGACTAAATTCTACCTTTTCTGAAATCAGAGTTACAACTTCTTTCTTTTTATTTGCATTTCCCGGGTAATGACCATCCTTTTACTTTAAGTTTTCTGAATCACTTTGTATTAGGTATGTCTCTTGTATTCAGCAAGCAGTTGGACATGGATATGTTAGCCAGTATAACCATCTTTTTTCTTTCTTTTAATAAAGTACATTTATATTTATTAATAAACTACTACAAGTTCTAATTTCTATCATATGGTTTTAGATCATATTTATACATATATATAAATGCTCACACATACTATATCTTTCACTACATTGTCATTGTTAAAAGATTTTTATTGGTATTTATTTTGGCTTTCAGGACAGTTTATCTTTTTGTTCTTGTAGTTTCCATTATACCAATACCTTTTTTATATAATATCTTTAGTACTATCTATTTTAGATAATGTGTATTACTTACCTACAATGAACAATAAAGCACCAATTTTTCTCCTCTCCTCCCCACCCTTTCTTCCATTAAATTTTAGTGACCAATATTACCTTAAAGATATCTTTGACTCCTGAAAAATGCTTATACTTTTGCTACTTCATTTGTCTTATAAGTTAATATCGATGAGGTCATCAGCAAGCATATTCCATTACTGACTTATTCTCATCTTTTTTTCCATTTTGGTAAATGTATTATATCTATATTGTCAGAGTATATGCATATTTAAAAGCTCACTGCTGGACTTTTACACCCAAGCTTGTCTGATCATTCTTGGGTGTCTCAAAAGTTTGGGGGAGATTAAGAAACTATAATGTTGCTGTGATACCCTGTTGGGAGTTCTATAATAGGCATATATTAGGCACCAACCATGCCAGGTGATTCAGAGATAGTTAAACTGGGGTTCTTGCCTTCAAGAAGTTCACAGCCTTTATTGTACAACAATGCTACCTTGCACTAGGAATCTCAGAGTTGGGCTAAGGTGTTTTCTTGTTCAGATAATTCATTAACTTTATTTCTGAACCCCAAATTTCAGACCCTTTAAGAGCAATCTGTTCCTATGCATATGGCCCAGCATATAGCTCACCACATTGGGTAAGAGTTACACTAACAACCTTTAAGAGCAATCTGTTCCTATGCATATGGCCCAGCATATAGCTCACCACATTGGGTAAGAGTTACACTAACAAACATGGAGATTCATGTCAGGGATAGAGAGAGTTTGTTGTCTGTATATAAACTGCTGGACCACACTAGATTTAAAAATATCTCAAATTTGTCCTTGGTCTTTCTCCCATTCTCTTGCTGAGCTACCTCCTTTTGGCAGCTATCTATGCCATGAGGGTACCTGCTCTTTTCCCAAGGTACACGTGATACTGTAAACCTTGCTTATGTTAATCTCACTATTTCCATCAAAGTTAACTTGAACTTTATTTTTTTTACCCACGACATTACTCTCATCAGTGGGTTATACCAAAATAACTTAGGGATAGAAGATAGATTTCATTTCCTATGTGAACTCTGGTACTGTGTGCCTGAAAAAAAACTGTGCTACAAAAGCTCCTAAGGCCACATCCAGTCTCAGTAGGACTATGGTGATTAATTAGGGATGTTTGCCAAAGGATGAAAGAATGTCAGGTGGAAACCCTGTTATTTGCAATACCTACATTAACTCATAATAATGCCATGCTATTTTATATAACCTTATTGACTTGTATTATAAGCTCGTTTTAACATTGGGGGCCCATTAAGCATCTGGATTTTTAATCAGATTGCAATAAAAAAAACACAAGGAGAATTTCAGTGCAGGAACTCCTATTTGTTGAAGATTTTTAGAAAGCAAACACTTTTGATTTATAATATAATATGCATAAGGCTGTCTTTGGAATACTATAGATATCATTTTTTCACTTAATGGCCTTAACTAAATGTCTTGAGTTAATTTCTGGGTAATCAGAGATAAAAAGCATATTTACTTTAGAGCTTAATTTTAATGATGAAAACAAATAAGTTAATGAACAGATTCAATATAATATGATAATTACTTGTAAGAGGTTTGTACAGTTGCTTTGAGAACACTGAGGAGCTCTAGTTCAGAAAGAAAGATCAGAGAAATCTTCCCAGAGGTAATAATGTTTGATCTGAGTCCTAAAGGGTGAATTGGAGTTAGCAAAAACAGGGCAAAGATGAGAGGGAGTTTTTGCAAGAACAGAGAGGAACATGGTGGTAAAGGCATCAAGGCTGGAAACAGCATGACAGACTTGTAGAGTTAGTTGTTCCCTGCAGTATGAATGTAGGATGCAGTAAGTGTGTAGAGAACTGAGACTGTGTCTAGAGAGACAGGAAGAGACTGGCCATTATGTATCCTTGTGCCAACTTGGGGATTGTTTTTACTTTATTAAGAAGGCTATGGGGACAAAGTATCATAAAGAGAAAATGTAATAATCAGATTTAAAGATTTTGTGATAAAATATGCTAGCTAAAACGATTGAAAATAGCATTCATTAATTCATTTATTTACTTAACACATAGTTATTAAGCATTCACTGTGTCTTCAGCACTATGCTAGGCAATGCAAATTAAGTGGTTAGCAATAGCAGACATGAGTCCTGTTCTTAAGGATCTAAAGCCAACTTGCTGTTTGTACTTTTAGATTCAATCCTATAACATATTCTAACCTGCCTTTCCTTACATTATTAATTTCTCTCTCTTGACTGGACTACTCCAATTGACCTGACCTGTTGACATTTTAAAATATCTTCCTATCCTTAAAAAAAAAAAAAAAGATAAAGAACAAACAAAAACCAACCAAACAACAACAAAAAACAATTCTCTCTTCGTAGCATATCACTCGCCTTCTACTCTGGAGAATTTCCTTACTTCTCTTCACAGAAGATTTACCTACTTCCTCCTTCACCTCTCCATTCCAAGGTTTTTGTTCCACCATTACATTGAACAGCTTTTATCAAGGTTGTGATCTTGTTCTTGCCAAACCTGTGATGAATTTGCTTTTCTCCGCCAGTTCAATCTCCCAGCAGCATCCAATATCCTTTCCTGCAGTGCTTTCTTCCCTAGCTCTGTGATGCAGCACCCACCTGGTTTTCTTCCTATACTTCCCAGATTTCTCCTTCTCGGACTCCTTTGCTGGTTATCCTTACTCTGCCTGGACACTAAAAGTTGCAGTGGTTGTTCCCTGTCCTTCTCCATCGGTACTTTTTCTTTGATTGATTTCATCTAATCACTTATATATTGGTAACTCTGATTTATATCTCTGGTCCCATTTTACCCCCAGAACTGCAGATTCATATGTACAAATGCCTTCTCATTGCCTCCACTTGGATGTCTAATTGACATGCGAGGCTTAACGTACACATGTAAAATAGAACTTTAGATCTTTCCCTCCTCACTTTCCCTCAGATCTACTTCTTCCCCAGTCTTTATCATTTTGGTAAATGGTACCACAATTCACCCAGTTGGTCTGGCCAGCAATTTAGGAGTCATCCTTGACACATCTCTTTCCCATTTGCTAATCTCCACAATCAGCTCTTAGAAAGTCCTGTTGACTTCTCTTCCAAAATATATTCAAAATATGACCCCTTTTACCATCTCCTCTGCAGCTTCCCTAAGTAACTAACATCACATTGCCCTGGGGTGATTCCTGTAGCCTCCTAACCAATTACCCTTCTTCCATTCTGCTCCCCATAGTCGCTTCTCCAGAGAGCAGCCAGTGTTCTTTTCCAAATGCAAATCTGGTCATATTCCACACACTTTGCTCCTATCTCTGCTAAAGCCTTCCCATTACAATTACAACATAATCTAGGCAGTGGGATGGAGGAATCAGAAAAAAAAGGGCCCATCCCCTCCATTTTAAGAATACCTTCCAGTAGTAACACAAAGCACTAATTATATTGCACTGGCTGCAACTTGTTCATACAGTGACACCTGCTGCAGGAAATACATTAGGTTTTTTTGGTGGCCATGTGCCCACAGAAATTAGAGCTCTGTTACCAAGAAAGGAGTACTGATTTGGGGATAATTAATCAGTAGTCTCTGCCTCATTGCTCAAGTGACTCCTCCTGAGAAGGGCCTTTATTAATCACTGTATATAAGGTACCCTTTTAATTATCATATTACTTTGTTTTACTGTCTTCATAACACACCACTATCTGAATGTATCATACTGATCAATTTAAGTTTGCTTATTCTTCTAGCGTTGTGTCTATCTAATCATCAATCTATTTATCTATTTGAAATCTGTTCACCTGTTTATTTTATCGATTCCTTTGTATCTAAATTCCAGAAAACCAGGGATAAGATATTCCTATTGAATTACTGTATTCTCAGCACCTAGAACAAAGCCCAATATTTAATAGGCATTTAACACATGTATGCCAAAAAAAATTTCCTCCGGGAACTGAAAGATGAATGAGGTTATCTGCTGGGTGCAAGAATGTTTGTGTATGTGGTTGGATGGTTCCAGTGTAGATACAGAATTTTAGAAGAATTGGTAATGTTTAAAATGATTGGAGAAAATGTGAGAGAAATGGAAAGATTTCAGAATGGTGTTTAAGACCTATTTAGAGTGGTTATCATGCATTTTATCATGCCAACCTGTTTTGTTACATGACTTTCTCCAGCAGTGCTTGATTATTAAGATTCAGGCAAGAGAAAATAACTAGTACTTTCTCTAGTGGTGAGAGTCGAGGATATTTGTAAAAGTGTATTAAAACAATGAGGAATTTTCACTTTTCTTAGTCATTATATATGGAAGAGAGTAAACATAGTTATGATAAGTTCTTTGGATGAAAATAATAAAAAAGAAAAATGTGAGTTAGAAGATAATAATAAGGGGCCGGCCCAGTGCACTGCCGGCTACAGTGCACTGCCGCTCCTGCTGAGGGTTCGGATCCCACATACAGACCGGCCGCTCACTGGCTGAGCGAGGTGGGGGCGCAACGCCGAGGGTTGCAATCCCGTTGCCGGTCCCGGTCCAGTACGGGTGCGACACTGAGGGTTGCGATCCGTTGCCGGTCACGAAAAAAGACAAAAAGAAAAAAAAAAAAAAAAGAAGATAATAATAATACTGAACATGTATAGTGTTTTTTGGTCCAAAGTGGTTGTGTGCGTTTTTAATTTATGTAATCTCGTTTAATTTCCTTGAGTGTATAAATAAAAATAAGCCATGAGGCTTGCAAACAGATGTTAAAATCCTTATCTTACAAATGAGGAAATTACAACTTAAAGAGTTTAATGATGTCTCCAAACATGAAAGGAAACTAGAGGAAAAAGCAGGACAGGAACCTATATCTCCTGAATACAGGTGGTTCCTGACTTTAGATTGTTCAGCTTTACAATGGTGTGAAAGCCAGACGCATTCAGTAGAAACTGTACTTTGAGTACCCATAGAACTATTCTGTTTTTCACTTTCAGTACAGTATTTAATAAATTACATACGATATTTGACACTTTATTATAAAACAGTTTGTGTTAGATGATTTTCCCAATTGTAGGGTAATGTAAGTGTTCTGAGCACATTTAAGGTAGGCTATGCTAACTTATGATATTTGGTAGGTCAGGTTTATTAAATCCATTTTCTACTTACAAAATTTTCAACTTACAATGGGTTTATTGGGACGTAACTCCATTGTAAGTTGAGGAGCATCTGATTTATCAAATGCTCCAAAAAACAAAACAAAACTGAAGGAGACATCCTACTGTCCTCAGTTAACATCATTTTATTAGCATGGTCTGAGTACTTTAATAATATAGGGACTTATTAGATTTCATCCATCTTTCTATTAATGCAGAGGAAGAAATGCATAGATACCTATTTTTTGTTGGGAAATAAGTAACGTTGGCTTTCATTCAAGCCACTCACACTAATGAAATCATAACTTTAGGAGGAGTTGTGTCCTGAATTTCATGAATAATGGATACAAAAATAAATCCATTAAAGAAATAACATTTCATCTTGGAAGATGATAGGTGCATAGAAAAGTTAACATTTTCTTAGCGTGATATGAATGTCAACTTCAGGTAGCAAGATGTGATAGAAAAAGCATGGACTTTGGAACAAACAAATTAGAATCCTGTCCTAGCCTTCTCTGAAAATTAGTTTTGTCATTCACACTATAGGAATCATAATGCCTTCTTCACAGCGTGGTTGGGAGTACTCTGGATAGACTTGCACCAGGAATTAAATTCTTCTGCCTGAAATTGACACTCTTCAGCTCACATTTTAGCACTCATATGACCATGCCTAACTTAAAGGAGAAGGGGAAGTAAAATCCTCATGTGGATCTAAAAGGAGGAGATTGAGAAGTATATATAGCCCTCATATATATTATAGTGACATATAAATTAATTAGAGAAATAGATAAAACATATTAATAAACAACACATCAGTATTTTCCAAAGGATATTTTGTAGAATTCTATGTAGAAAGACATTGGTAGGTATTCTCAGAATAAAGAGTTTCCTTAGTCAAATGAACTTGGCAAATATTGAGCTACTTAAAAATTCAAGATTGTCTACTGTAGGATTTCACATAAGCTCAATCTGCTAAAATGCATTATGGATTTCTAAAGTGGGAGTTGGCAACTATAGTATGCAGTATTTTAAAATCATATTGGATCTTAGAAGCCTTTTTGTTTGGTTGTTTAATTTCTAGAGAACATTCGGTGAGATTATGTTGTGCACATAGTCTCATATTTTGAGAATTTGTTGCTGAAATTATCTGAGATCTGATGAGAAAAAGGTTTTTTGAATCTGAATGAAAGAACAAAGCCTTCTAAGTTTTCAGGATGATTGTAAAGGCAAAGTATGGAGACGCCTCATGCTTTTAGGTGCTCTGTCATTGGGAACAGAGGACTGGTTAATAGAAGGTTTAGAAATAAAGTAACTTATTGGAAAGATGCCCATTGGCATACTTCCTAAGAAGAAACTAAGGATACCAAGTGCAGATTGCTCTAAGGAGTATAAGAAAGTTGAAGCTGGACCAGAGAACACAGTTTTATCCCAGAGACTGAGGCCGAAGTCGTACTATGGCTGAGGCCAGGGTAGATGGCATATCTTCCCCTTTGTGCAATGATTGCTCTGTCTTGCTCTATTAATGTTACATTGCTAATGGCGTTGATAAAGATTTCACTTTAAATGCTGTGTCACAGGACTGATCACATAAAGGTGTAAATGATGGCAAGAAAGTAGTGACTTAGAGGCAGCATCTCTTTATAGATCTGTACGTTGTTGGAAGGTGACAAGGGGGTTGGTGTGGTGACCTCTGACATGTTAGTAGTTTGTTAATTGCAGTCAGGAGGGACTGAAAATGTCTTCTCTCCAGGTTTTCAGGCATAGTATAACAATCGGAGAGTTTAACACCTGGTCCTACCTGCATCAGGAAGGTAAACGGCTAAACATAGAGCCCTGGCCCGTTTTAAAGCATGTCTGAGTCTCAAAATAAGAGGTCATAGTGTATCAGACTTTACTTATATTCATATGATGTCTACAGTTTTTTATTCTTTTTTAAGGCATAGCTTTGGAAATTAAATATCTCAAAAACATACTATGAGTAATGTTCGAATTACAGCAAGCTTCAATATTAACTACCTTTGGAATTTAACAAGTTAATCCCAAATTACCTGGATTCTCATTTATCAAGTTTATGCTTTTAAAGTTAGAAGTTCTTTTTTTATAAATGTTATTATCAGCATATTCATCATTACAAATCATAATCTTTCCCCATGCCCACCACCTGACCTATCACTCCCCAACCCCCTATCTCCTTTCCCCCCATCTCTAGTATCCTCAGCTTTGTTCTCTCCTTCTGAAAGTTATTATTATATATTATTATTATATATAATATAATATAATATATATTATTATTATATATAATAATAATATAATATATATTATTATTATATATAATATATAATGTATATGTATTATATGAGGAAGTTACCCTCTATTCCTAGTTTAATATATATATTTAATATATATATAGCTTGTGTGTGTGCACATGCATGTGTGAATGGGTGTTGAATTCTGTCAGATGCTTTTTCTGCATTTATTGATATGATCATGTGATTTTTCCTTATAGCCTGTTGACGTAATGGATTATTTTAATTGATTTTAAAGTGTTGAGCCAGCCTTGCATACTTTGGATAAATCCTACTTGGGTATGGTGTATAATTTTTTATCTATTGCTAGATTTGATTGGCTCATATTTTGTTGAGGATTTTTGCATTTATGTTCATAAGAAATATTGGTCTGTAGTGTTTTTGTTTTTGTTTTTGTTTGCTTCTAATGTCTCTAATTTTGGTATTTGGGTAATGCTGGCCTCATAGAATGAGTTAGGAAATATTCCCTCTGCTGCCATTCTCTGAAAGAAATTGTAGAAAAATTGGTATAATTTCTTCCTTAAGTGTATGGTAGAATTTACCAGTGAACTAANATACTATAATATAATACATATTATAATATATTATAATATAATAATATATATATTATATTATAATATATTATTGCAGTCTTTTTTTCTTTTCCTCCCTCCCTCCCTCCCTCCCTTTCCTTCCTTCCTTCCTCCCTTTCTTTCAAGTTAGAAGTTACATATTTATCCAGATCATTTGGACAAGTAATTTTTGGTTAATTTGATTTTTAAGTGTATTCTGAATGATGCTTCCCCTAGTACTGGTTGATATTTATTTTGTTCATGAGCTTCATATTATTCAGAGCAGCATGGTCTATTTCTTTTAATATTGGTTTTCTCATTCTAAATCATAAGAGCATAGTTTCTCAAAATCAGTTCCTAAATTTGTGAGAGACTTCTCTGTGGTGAACCTTTCACTCAAAGATTAACAACATTTTCTCTAGCACTCAAAACGTAATGTTGGAAATTAATATTTTTTTCAACTTTACATTTCAAAGCCATTTATTAGACGTTGTTTTGTTATTGTTGTCCCGATCGTGACTCAGCCTCATCAGTATTCTCTAATTCATACCACAATATATAATGCAGAATGCTCAGTATTTCTGTACTGTGTTTACATGTTTGGGAGTCTGCAGAAGATATTTGTTTTCTCTTTTATAAGGTTTCTCATAAGTAGGCATTTGAGTCATATTTTGTTTGACACCATAGACATGAAAGATATATAAATCTAAGAGACACAAGTCTGTGAAGCATGAATGTTTAAGATCATTTGAAATTTTTAAACTACAAAATTTGAAGTTTTTAAAATGATTATCACAATAATCTCTGAATATTTGGATTTCATGATTCCAGTACCAATATTAATCCTGTTATACTGACCAACTTCCCTAAGCTGCAATTATAGTCTGAGTGTGATTTTCAACAGTCATTTGACAGATGTGTCTCTGTTTTCACTGTTGCTTTTAGAGTTTCTATTAATAGTTACAGGAGACACTCCTAATTCTTAACTAGCAAAAGGATCATCTCCTTCATTTTCTTGTGTCCACAGCTTTTAATGACTTTAGATAAACCCCACTATCTGGCTTCTAATTATGTTTACCCAGCCTATCCATTTTATTTATCTATAAAGACAGCTATGCCCAAAATGAAATCTAATGTTTATTTCTCATGCTATAATTAAATATTCTGATATTTTTAATAAAGACATGAAAATCACTTGAATATACCAACTTCTCTAGAGGGAATAATGATAAAATCTATGTCTCCATAGCAAACTCATTTTAGAAATTGATATAATTATCTAGATTATTTGGCACCAATCTTCCCAAAATAATATTTAAGTTTGAAGTAACTTTACTATAAATTGTTTTATAAGTGTTACTTTTCCAAAATTAGTAGAATAAATGGCTTAGTACTATTTTTCACATTATATATGTAATCACAAATCTAAAACAGTAAAAAATTTTGGCCAACTGTATACGGAAATGAAAAGAATGGGATTTTCTAGATATATTGCTCTATGTTTTGTTCTTACTCATATTATTCAGACAAAAGTATTTAATTAACTAAAATACATAGCCCTGAGTTAAAAGAACAAATGGGCTTCATTATGTGTAATTTGAGAAAGGTTCTGGAAAATATTTTTTGCACTGTGTAAAGTAAAGATGGTTAAAACAAAAATGAGTAAGATGGGTTTCTGCACTCAAAATGCTTATTATCTATGGAGAAATCATTAATTAGGTCTGACCCTGAATAAGATAATGTATTCTCAAAGATGATTTACCCTCATTTGCTGTAGCCTTAGACTCATTAGTCAAATTTGTTTTCCATTTATTTGGTAATAGGAAAGGTATACCTATAATATCAATTTCGGGGGCCTGTAAAATTGTTGATCTTCCTTTTTGTTCTCTCCTCAAATTAATTCCTCATCTATTAATTTTATTGCCAAATACCTCAGTTCCTTCTATTTCTCTCAATCAGTTTTGCTACTACTGTTGAAGATTATACACTAATGATACTACAGTGCACTATCATCTCTTGTTTGGACTACAGTCTCTTAGCGGTCTCCCTTATTTCATTCTTAGCCCCAATCCCACTGATCTATTCTCATAGCAGTAAGAGTACTCAATATAGTGACTGGTTTCTCATTACATTTAAAACACCACTTACAGCACTACATAATCTGGCCCAAGCCTGCCTCTTTCCCCATTGTTGACTTCTCTCCAGCCATTCCTGTTTACTTCAAGTAGTCTAAACAGGTCAAATTCTTACCTTGATCAGGGTCTGTGCAAATAGTATTCTCTTCTTGGAATGCTCTTTTCCTTCTCTTTAAAAGGGTAATGTCTTCTTTTAAAAAGTCTTAGCTTAAATGCCACATCTTCAGAAAAATCTTTCTCTGCTATCCTTTGTGAAGCAGAAAATAGTTCTTATTTTCACTCCTTTTAGTTTCATTAATAATGCTTATCATAATTGATAATGTTGTAAATTTACTCATTTTATGATTAGCTTTTTTAGTCCCTCACTAGATATAAATAATAGTAAGCCAACAGGGCTAAGGATGATGCTTATTTTATGAATTTTGTAATCTCAGCACATAGTTGGAACAATAAGTCAAAGAAATACATATAAAGAAGGAAAGAAGGAATGAAGGATAGAGAAATAAAAGTTAATTTTTCAGAATAATACCACCCCCTGGGGAGGTTTGGGGGCCACCAACCAAGAGGCTCGTTGTGTATCTCCTACTTTGTTCACTGTACAGGTTCAAAAATTCCACCTTCTTTTCTACACTTTTTTCACTAGTGAATTCTTCAGGATAGTCCTACAGAATTACTTTAAGTTCTCCATTCACTTTTACATTTTCTTGCCTCTGTACTTTTGATCATGAACCAAATATATATTTTTTTCAAATACTGTTCTGTTCAAATGCTACCTTTCCTATGGAAAGTAATCAGTCCTAACTCCAAACCACCAAAACATCTTATTTGAACTTCTCTTATAAGAAATCACTTTCTGGCCAATATTTTATAGTCCTTTAGGTTTACATCTTGAGTCTTGTCTTCTTCCGTGCTATAAACTCACAGAGCAGAAAAGATCTATAGCTAATTCTTTTTCTTAAAAAAAAAAATCTAATATACTACCTTACCCACAGTATATTATGAATAACTTTTGTTTTCATTTAATTCTCTATCTATGTGGTAATATTTTATGACTAAATGTTAAAACAGCACCAATTTTCATCATTTTTTTAAGATCTTGTCTTTTAAAATGCTTTTTTTTTTTTAAGATGGAAAATTGCTTCATGATTTCGTGTCACTTTATACTGTTAACGTAAATATTACAGTAGGTAATTCTAATCCTTTATTTGCAGAGCATCGGGTATATAGGTAGTTAGTGTCTACTTCCCACATCAACACTAAACGTTAGGAAAATAAATTGCTTTTATACTCCTTAGTTCTTTTTCTCTCTTTCTAAATGCCAGTACTATAACAATTCTGCCAAAACAAGATGCTTAATTGTGGCACCTCTGTATTGGGAAGGTATCAATGTAGACAAAAATGTTGTCCACATTATAGTTAATATGCAGCAGAGTGAAAAGTTTGATCAGCTGTAAAAACACCAGTGAATTGAATCCCAAATATGATGGGCCATCACAGGAAAATGATTATTGATGTTATACTGAAAATAAAGTCTTGCATGGGGAATCTTGCTGAATAAGAAAATGTGGGCTTACTACATTCTGTCCCAAAGGAGAGAGACTGGCTATAAAAAGAAGAGCTTTATGTTCATCTCTCTNACCACTTACAGCACTACATAATCTGGCCCAAGCCTGCCTCTTTCCCCATTGTTGACTTCTCTCCAGCCATTCCTGTTTACTTCAAGTAGTCTAAACAGGTCAAATTCTTACCTTGATCAGGGTCTGTGCAAATAGTATTCTCTTCTTGGAATGCTCTTTTCCTTCTCTTTAAAAGGGTAATGTCTTCTTTTAAAAAGTCTTAGCTTAAATGCCACATCTTCAGAAAAATCTTTCTCTGCTATCCTTTGTGAAGCAGAAAATAGTTCTTATTTTCACTCCTTTTAGTTTCATTAATAATGCTTATCATAATTGATAATGTTGTAAATTTACTCATTTTATGATTAGCTTTTTTAGTCCCTCACTAGATATAAATAATAGTAAGCCAACAGGGCTAAGGATGATGCTTATTTTATGAATTTTGTAATCTCAGCACATAGTTGGAACAATAAGTCAAAGAAATACATATAAAGAAGGAAAGAAGGAATGAAGGATAGAGAAATAAAAGTTAATTTTTCAGAATAATACCACCCCCTGGGGAGGTTTGGGGGCCACCAACCAAGAGGCTCGTTGTGTATCTCCTACTTTGTTCACTGTACAGGTTCAAAAATTCCACCTTCTTTTCTACACTTTTTTCACTAGTGAATTCTTCAGGATAGTCCTACAGAATTACTTTAAGTTCTCCATTCACTTTTACATTTTCTTGCCTCTGTACTTTTGATCATGAACCAAATATATTTTTTTTCAAATACTGTTCTGTTCAAATGCTACCTTTCCTATGGAAAGTAATCAGTCCTAACTCCAAACCACCAAAACATTTTATTTGAACTTCTCTTATAAGAAATCACTTTCTGGTCAATATTTTATAGTCCTTTAGGTTTACATCTTGAGTCTTGTCTTCTTCCATGCTATAAAAAACAGAGCAGAAAAGATCTATAGCTAATTCTTTTTCTTAAAAAAAAAATCTAATATACTATGCTATAAACTCACAGAGCAGAAAAGATCTATAGCTAATTCTTTTTCTTAAAAAAAAAATCTAATATACTATCTTACCCACAGTATATTATGAATAACTTTTGTTTTCATTTAATTCTCTATCTATGTGGTAATATTTTATGACTAAATGTTAAAACAGCACCAATTTTCATCATTTTTTTTAGATCTTGTCTTTTAAAATGCTTTTTTTTTTTTAAGATGGAAAATTGCTTCATGATTTCGTGTCACTTTATACTGTTAACGTAAATATTACAGTAGGTAATTCTAATCCTTTATTTGCAGAGCATCGGGTATATAGGTAGTTAGTGTCTACTTCCCACATCAACACTAAACGTTAGGAAAATAAATTGCTTTTATACTCCTTAGTTCTTTTTCTCTCTTTCTAAATGCCAGTACTATAACAATTCTGCCAAAACAAGATGCTTAATTATGGCACCTCTGTATTGGGAAGGTATCAATGTAGACAAAAATGTTGTCACATTATAGTTAATATGCAGCAGAGTGAAAAGTTTGATCAGCTGTAAAAACACCAGTGAATTGAATCCCAAATATGATGGGCCATCACAGGAAAATGATTATTGATGTTATACTGAAAATAAAGTCTTACATGGGGAATCTTGCTGAATAAGAAAATGTGGGCTTACAACATTCTGTCCCAAAGGAGAGAGACTGGCTATAAAAAGAAGAGCTTTATGTTCATCTCTCTAATTGAAATCATTTAGTATCATGACATGAGTGGAGAGTTTGCAAAATGCACGGTATGAACTAACACATAATATTCCCTTGCCAGGAGCAGGTTCATGGCCAGAACTCAAAGACTGATGAAGTATATCTGAATGCCATATATCCATGAAGTGCAGTTATCATCTTGGACTTGTTCCTTGTCAGTTTATCATTACACCAATAATTTGAGCTCAACACATTTTTTGGGGGGGGGTGAGGCTCAGGGTTTTTGCACTGTTGTTCCCTCCTTCTGGACCATTGTTTCTTAGATGGCAGCATGTACATATCCTTCTCATCATTCAGGTCAAGTTCAAATGTCACCTTCCCAGGAAGGGGCTCATGACTACCATGTCTGGTTTACCTCTCTCCCTAGTCATACTAGGGCACATTGTCTTGTTTCTCTTTTTCATTATATTTATCCATATCTGAAATTGTTATTCTTGTGATTATTTGTTTACTGCCTTTCTCCCCTATTAAAATGTAAACTCTATACCCACAGAACACTTGCTTGCCTTATCCATTGCTACACTCCCAGTGCTGGAATGATCTCTGGTGTAGAGTAGTCATTCCATCAATATTATACAGCAGATGGAAGAAACTTATTTGGTGCATCGTCTTTCCCCAGCATTGTAGTATGAGTTTTCAGCTTATTAAGAGAGGTCATTAGTGCATCAGACATTTTCCTGCTGAGAAAATGAGGTGGAAAGATTCACTATAAGTTCACTCAAAATATTGATTGTGAAAACCTTCTGGAGTTCTCAAATTTTAGAAGGAAAGGATGCCTCTAAGGAAAAAAAGCAGAAAGTGGGAAATAGTCATTTATTGGGGATCTACCATTTGCTGTTGGTGCTTTAGTCCCATTACACACTTATTACCCATAATCATAATGATAATAACAAAATGTATTAGACACCTACTATTATGACCAGTGCAACTCTGAAATTTTTAATTTAATTGTATTTTCTCATTAAATCCTTATAATTAAAATTATGAGTTGGTACTATTATTATCTTTGTTTTACAATTTAAAAAATAGCTTCTTGGCAGATATTGTTTTCTTAATTAATATCGGAAAACCATGTTAAAAGTAATTTTTCAAGACCACAAATCCAATAAATGACGAAACTTGGATTTGAACCTTGATGTTCTAAAATCTACACTTTGCTTCTCCAGTGAGAAATTATATGTATATATGTATGTATTCATATGGTGTCTGCCTGCAGTCAGGGACTGTTATTCATCCTTCAGAACTGAGTGAAGAAAGACCCTTCAATTAGTGAAAAATCTTTCATTTTCTGAGTGTCTACTCATGTGCTGAAATTGTTCTTCTGAAGGTATACACATAGTATAAAGGACAGGATAAGCTACAAAGTGCTCAGTTTAAAGAGGAAGGGCATAATAAGAAATTATTAAAGAATAAGGTTCAGGGCCGGCCCGGTGGCGCACTGCTATAGTGCGCCACTTGGGAAGCATGGTGGCGCTCCCACCGAGGGTTCGGATCCCACATACAGACTGGCCGCTCACTGGCTGAGCGAGGTGCGGGCGTGACACCGAGGGTTGCGATCCCGTGGCCGGTCCAGGTCCGGTATGGGGGCGACACTGAGGGTTGCAATCCGTTGCCGGTCACGAAAAAAGACAAAAAGGAAAAAAAAAAAAAAAAAGAATAAGGTTCACTTGAGCATGGTGTCAGTTGTGAGGTATTTATGCAAACTCGGGACAGAGGTTAGGG
Organism: Galeopterus variegatus; assembly: GCF_000696425.1. Lineage (NCBI taxonomy): Eukaryota > Metazoa > Chordata > Mammalia > Dermoptera > Cynocephalidae > Galeopterus > Galeopterus variegatus. The sequence goes on along the minus strand of NW_007731046.1, from coordinate 119,693 downwards.
GAGAAGTGCTTGATGAAGGCTGTAGGGCTTGGGTTGGGTCTTGAAGGATGGGTAAGGACAAGGAGAACAGAGAAAATCAGAGAAAGAGAGGAGAGAATGAGAAAGAGAGAGAAAAGAATGAGAGAGAGAGTACAGTGTTATGTTAACAAAGGAACGGATGAAAGGAGCAAGAAGCTGAGTACGCAGTGTGAAGGTGCAAAGGAGAGGGGAGAGGTTAACTGGAACTGAGAGTGTGGTTCATAAGGAGCAGTTCACAGGGGGAGAACTAGATTGTGCCTACTAAATGCACATCTCCTTTTCCTGCTCTGTTTGTCTGTTGGCATCTTGGCATGGGTGCTGGGGGCAGTGTGTGAAAAGAGAGGATAAAGGGGAAGGTGTCTCCTCCTCTTGAAAGCACAGGAGATTAACCATAGGAGCCTTGACCACAGGAGTCTTGAGGAAACACACACTAAAAGTAGTTTGATAAAAATGAGACCCTCTGGAGATGCCCATCACAGCTAAGACAAAACGGATTTTTGCATTGTGGAAAAGGCACTGTGCTTCTGACCAGTTTTCTATTTTTATGGTTAATTGCTAAGATATGGGCCTCTGGTTTAGCTTAGGGAATTTTTCTGCAGATGCATTCTCTTGAACTAAAGACACTAAAGAAAAAAAGTCTTGCCCCCTAAAATTAATTCTGGCAGGAAAAGTTAGTGTACAAAGTAAGCTGTTTGGGAGGCATTCTATCAATGAGAAAATTTGCTGTTGCTATTGGTTTAGCAGTACAGGAATAAAATGATGTTTATAAGAAAATTATTTTGATACACAGAAATTCTGAAGTCACAGTCTTTGCAAAGTGCTTCATTTTATTTTGTTCAGAATTTTAAGAGGCAGTTAGTCTATAGTTTATTCAATCAACATTAAGTAATTAAATCTTTGAAGAACTGCTACTGTGCTTTCACATATATTATTTTATTTAACCTTAACGCCCTTGTAATTTTACTGAAATGCTATTACTATCTGTGACCTTGTGATTTTTCACACGATCACGGTTAGTGAGTGAAGGAAATAGAATTTAACGCTGTGTTCTCAGACTCTAGGTCCTATGCTTTTTCCTTCTCCCCATAATATTTTTTCTCCATGATTATGGAATTTCCCTACTGTGTTGGGTAATGATGTGTCATTTCTTTCTCCCTCCATTTTTCTCTTCATCCATCCTTCCTTTCCTCCCTTCCTTCTTTCTTATTTCTCTTCCTTCCACAGGCATTTAGTGAGAACCAAGTTTCAGGAATTATTCTAGGTATTGTTCATACAAAGAAAATATGACATTGCCCAGCCCCAGGCAGGAATTACTAATCTTCCAGGGGAACCAGATATTTAAATAATAAATTTAACAGAGTATTAACAATGCTATGATTGTGTACACTGGTGGCACAAAGGCATTGGTCTATTTTGCAGAGAAGGGTCATAAAAGACTTTAAAGCAAAAGTGACAATTGAGCTAAGTCTTAAAAGATAAATAGGCATTTGCAAGAAAAACTGGGGACAAGGGCAAGAGACATCCTCAGCTCATGGAACAGCATGTATGAAAGCACAAAGATTTAAGCAAAACCGCAAGCAAAAATCTCACCTTTGCAAAAGCGTGTGAAGAACAGCGATCTATGCAGTCTTTCATAAATCCTTTCTCGGGTAATTAGCTTTCTGGAATATTGCCAAGCAGCGGCAAATTTTCCTTTCTCAGCACTCCTGGGAATATTTGAAACACAGACAAATATTTGTGCCTCCAAATGATGTTAATATACTTAATTTGCATGAAACTCCATGTAGCAACAATCACATTAAATGATAAATGAATTGAATGCTTCCAGACATAGAATTATTGGGCAGCTTCATTCTGAAAACCTTGTTAACCTCACCCACAAACCTAATGTTTTAAGAAAGAAAGAAAACCCAAAGCCTAATGTTGCCTTTACTGAAGGAGTATTTGAGCTTCAGGAATGTATTAGGCAGCATTGGCTCTGAATTGTGGATGGAATCATGATGTCTTTTTAATTCAAAATTCGTCTCTAGTGTAGGTGGCATTGCTTCTTATGGTTGGATCATACTCTTAACTCACTCTGTCCAGCAGCAGAAGGAGATGACCTCACAGTTGTTATATTCATTGTCTGATCAACACTCCTCTTGGAAAAAGTTCAGATTTCAAAACATAAGAGTCATATTTACCCAACATTACTGTGGGAGGAAGACCTCTAACTTCAGTCTGTTGGTAACCAATTTTTTTTCCATTGACATTTTCTCCCTGAGCTAGAGCAGCACTGAATCCTCCAGGGATCTCTCTGTTCACCCCTGTGTTACAATCTTTGTACAGATACATCACACAAGAATCCTGCTGAGCTGGTGCAGGTGTGTTCAGCAGGTGCCTCAGCTGTGTCACATCTGCTGTCAGAAACAGCCTTTTATAAAACAGTAGTGTGGACCTTGCCAAGTGGGAGACACAAGGGAAAACTCCTGTATCAGGTTAGTCTGCTCTACCTGCCTCATTATGTTTGATCCCCACAGTGAACACTTTGATTTTAATGTAGAAAAGATTAAGGTTTTCAAAATATTTCTAATTAGCTGCTTCACTTGACAGCCTCTGCAAGAGTGCCATGTTGGAGGAGGTCTAGGTCCTCCCTTTTCAAAACACTTTCACTGACTGACTGGGATAGTAGGGACACGCTTCTTACCATGGCTGTTTCGTGAAAAGCTGTAGGCATTTCAGGGGGTGTGTGCTAGCTAAAATGGACTTTTGAGCTGTTCTGGCTCTCCTTGTGAATGGCTTGTACACCTGCTAAACCTTGCTGGAAACAAACAAAATAACTATCACTTCTCACTAATTCACAGTTCTAACTAAATACCAAAGTGCAAGGAGACAAGATTTTGAAAGAGCAGTCTTAGGTTATGGAGCTTGATAGATCTAGATTCAAGTTCTTGTTCCAATCATTTACTAACTGTGTGGCTTAGGACACATTACAATAGGGTGACAGCAATAGAAGAATTAGTGTCTGGCTTATTGAAGTTGTTTTCTTCATTTCATCCTAGAGAAAGAAGTAGCTATAGAAAAGAAGAAGATAACTTTCATTTATTGGAACTCATTTTGTGACAGTCAGGTATTTTAATAGCAATAACTAACACTTATGTAGCACCTACTGTGTCCCACGCAGTGTTCTACTTACTTGGCATATGTTAGGGTACTTTAAAAAGTTTCTGGAAAAATGGAATTAAAAGATAATACAAATTGTTCCAATAACTTTTTGAAGTACTGTTGTATTAACCCATTTAGTTGTCACCCTATGAGGAAGACATTATCATTATCCCTATTTTATAGATGAGGAAATCGAGGCACAGGGAGATTAAATGCCAAAAATCATATTTCTGGCATAAAAGGCACATTTTTTCCTCTTCCCAAGATCGAGTATAGCACTGTGCTCTCTCATCCTGCTCCTCTTCCACCTCCAACTCTGGGCAGCTGAAATTGTCTCCTGCCCACTCTACCTGCTGATTGCAGGGGCGCTCTGTGTAGCTGAGCCCGTGAACTTCCTGCATATGGAAGAGATACCTCCATGGATCCTGATCAAGCCCCACTGGTGTTCCAAACTTCTACTCTGGACAGAGCCAGGCAGAGCCCAATAAGGATATATACTGAATGTAATGAAAATTATTTAAAATGGGATGTGTTTTTCAAGCCCAGAAACAGGGAATTCCATTTTAAGCATCAGTGTAGTAAAATCAGGTATATACTTGTATTATATTCTAGTATTAAGGTTCACAAAGATCAAGTATGAAAAATGTCATGTGAAGGGACAAGTTGTATTCTCAGGACACTGCTTATAATAGGTAGATTTTTTTTTTCTTTGTCAAGGTGCTAATCCTGCTTGTTGTGCCTTTGAAAGCACATGTGACTTCCCTGATCTCTCACGATCCACTAAAGGCAAATCTTACCCTTAGACACAAACACGAACATATATGTGCTCACTAACTTTTGCAAACACACAAATACTTAACTGCAAAATGATCCGTGAGTCTGCCCAACTATAAAGCTGTATTTAGGTGCTACCATACTCAAAAGATTTTTTGGCTAAATCCAGACTATCAGGTTTTAAAACAAAAAGCAACAACCAACCAAAACACTTTTCCAAATTTTCTAAACCATATATCTCAAATATAGTTTTTGATGGATTCACTGTTTTTCTTTTTTTTTCCTTATGAGGCATGCATCACACTTGTGTTGACAATACAACACATTATATCTGTGTTGACAGTAGACTCGTTCCAAAGCATACTAACATTTCAAGGTTATTTTGGAATGGCCTTTGAGCTTATACCTGGGCTGAGACCAGTGACCTATTTACAGAAAATAAACTTCACTGGAGACAGTCTATAGCCAGTGATAACTTTTGCTGGTGTTTCAAGTTGGTTTGTGGCATATATCACTTAACAGGTCCTACAGAGGGGAGCTCAAGTCAGTGAAATAAAGTGTTTGCTGACTTGAAATTAAAAGCTATCTTTGGGAGGCCTGGGCCACTGATCCATTTGCTTCACAGCCACACTGGTTGGACATATGCAGTGGTTACTGATGGGGCAGCCGGTGGTTGTGACAAACATGACCCTGAGGCTTGGAGCTTGACTGGAATTGGTTTTACTTATTGTTAGCACTACAGCTTCTCCCCTTATGCTGCCCAAGGGTCACCTCTATTGTGCTGTTTCTTCCCCACCACACAGCAAAAGGTTATGGCTCTGTTTGTCTGATCTTTGTCACTGTTTCCAGCTTCTTCAGGCTGGTGTCATTATGTTTCATGTCAGCTTTAACTTGGTCAGTCAAAGGTCTACAAACGTAAATGCCTAAAATCACAGAATCCCAATTCACTTTTGTAAAACTGCCAGCAGGCCTGAAGAAGTTTTCCAGTTTTTACTTTCCAATGCCAGGTTATACCTGAAAAACTTTTGCAAAAATTGAATGTGTGCCCCTTTCAGACCCTGAAATTGAAGTTTCTAGCCTTCAGCAGAAAGGTTGTCTGTGAGGTCCAGGCTTTGAGAATTTTGATAGCAAAGAACTGGAGTTAACTCACGGCAAACACCTCACCATCAAAAATAGCTATTCAACATTCAACACCTATTCATTTAACTTAACTGTAAATAATATTTTAGACTGATAAAATATCATTAATGCGTGAACTTGTTCCATTCTCCAACCATTCCTAGAAGTAAATATTGTTATTCCAGTTTTTGGATGGGGAAACAGAGACTCAAAAGCCTTAAGCAATCTTTTCAGGAACTAAAGATGCAGTAAGTATTAAAGATGTAGGAAGTAAACAGTAGAGTCAAAATTTAACACAGCCTTCTATTTCCAAATTACCTATAATGACACCATGATCATATAGCATCTGATTTAATGAAAATCCTAATTAATGAGCAAATTGGCAATTGATACTTTGGGAAATGGTTTCTAATCCAACTAAAGGAAAGGCAATGATGCTCAGCTTTCTACATGCAATCAATCCATCCAAGACAGTGTGCAACAGACACATTTCTGTGTCCTTCACTTGGCCTAATGTTAAGTTTGCACTGCAGGGGAGATCGATAGCTATGGCTCTTTTTATTCCCCCTTGATGAGGACTAGCTTGAGTTATGATCCAACTGGTTTGAAAAGGTATACTGGTATTCTTTCTAAGTAACAAAATAGAGAAAGAAAAAAGGAATAAAGAGACAAGATTTCAGCTTGGGGGTGGCAGAACTTTAGCCCGTGCTTGAGTTACAAATGTAGTAAAAACTCAGACTGGATTACCTACTCCTTTCTAGTATGTGTCGGCCTTACAATTAGTGTTTATAAAACGTTCTAATATAGAGGTATAATTAGAAACTTAGCTAGAGCTCAATTAACTAGATCTGTTGTTTAGTCGTTTATTTTTTTTAAAACAACTTTTTTCCTTTCTGAATGTTCTCAGGAATCTCTTCAAGATATCAAGATAACAAGCTGACAATTAGGATAATGATAAAATAAGATGTTCCCTGTATCCAGGCTGTGTCCCAAGGTTGGTGCACATTTAGCCTAACTATCCTGCACTTAAATTAACTATGCAATCACAAACACATTCATTTACTCTGTGGAGTCTCCACTTCCATTTGTGGGTTAGTTGAAGGAGGCAGCTATGGGTGGGCAAGTATGCAGGTATTGCCACTTGGATATTGTCATCTAAACTCCTAGTGTTTCAGTTTGCTCATCTATAAAATGAGGGTGTAATCACTGATTTCAAAAGGTTATTTTGAAGATTAAGAATGATATTTTCAAAATTTGTGTAACCTGTAGGTTAGTATGTATTTAATAATGGTTGACATTGTGTGATTATTTACTATGTACTGAGTTATCCTAAGCATTGTACACACACACACACACAAATTATCTTAAATATATATGAACTTATTTAATTTTTTCAACATGAGGTAGAGAATATTATTCATTTAAAATATGAGGAAACTGAAGCACAATGAGTTTATATGCATGTAAGAATTATTATTATCTATTCAAAAATATTTGTTAAGCATATACTTTGAGTCAAATACTTCTCTCCTAATCTTTTTGCTTCTCTTTCCTCTTTCTCCTTCCCCTCCTTCTTTTCTCTTCTTCATCAGACAAGAGCAAAGAATGCCAGGCTCAGAGTCAAGAGACCTGTGCCAAGTCCTGGTATTATGTGACTTTGGCCAAATCAGCATCTCCTTGTATCTATTTTCTGCCAACCTCATAGGTGGTGGTAAGGGTCAAATGATAGGGTAAGATACTTCCCAAACTAGAAAGATTATACAAAGGTAAAGTAGTGAAAGTATTACCATTGATACCACAACTACATCTAGAAAATTTCTAAGAGCCATTCACACCTGACATTCTAAGAGTCTATGATTCTCCATGTCTAACACAGCACAGAACTGACACATAAGAAGGTGACTCAGGGAACCATTTGGTCTCAAAGAAAGCAGGCTGGCAGACTGGAGTGTGACCTTTAGTTAACCAGAAAATGAAAGCAGATAAGCTATGCTTTGAGCAATCTGGCTTTTCTAGTCTATTGAATAGGTGCTGATCTACCTGGGAGACAAACTGCTGAATATGAAAATGTATGTAAGAGTTATGATAGCAATTTGTCACATTCTATTAACTGAATTAAGTTATGAACCCTTATCAGAAAAAGAAATTGAGACTGTTGGCTCTGAAAGGGCAGAGAGTAAGTCAATTAAGTTTGCCTGGTGAAACACTCATGTGTTCATGTGATTGCTGAATAAATGCTTATTGATATGAGCATGAAACAATTAGGAACTGGGCGAGTAGTGATAAGCCTTGAAAACATTGGTCAGAAAATCTTTGGCCACAATTCTAGCCAGCTTAACAGATTTGTGAAAAGCTCTGGTGTTTTTTATTTAATTTAGCCATAGTCAGCCTTGACTTTATGACAGGCATGGGGCTAGATGCTTGGTTATACAGCAAAGACTGCTGTTCTCAAAAAGCTTGGAATGTGTTCTTTATGTAATAGTGTATAATGGCTCTTACAGGGAGGAGAGAAAAAGTCCCAACAGTGGTAGAGTTTGGAAATTAATTGGATAATAGAAAATTTACTGGGACAGAACAAGAACAGAAACCCAAAAGACCCAAGAGAGTCTAGCAAACTGTAGTCCTCTCCTGGCTGGTGGTTCAATGGAAGAATGCACAGCTGAAGTGTTCTTAGGTGGCCACAGTGCTCCAATAATTTGAGCATCTGAGTCTCATCAATTGGAAGAATATGGACAGAAGACTCATTTTTCAATAAAATGAAAATTCTCCATGTGTATTTGCATATATGAGGGGGGAAGGGGGATTAAGACTATGTTTCCAAACTAGTACTCATAAAATGCTGTTATGCAGAATATTAATCAGAAGTCAAAAACAAAAGATTCAATGCACAAATAAGTTGAAAGATGTTATATCCATGCAATTGCAGAGACTTTAATATGTCAATGCACCTTGTAAATCTCTAAGAAGAAGCCTAGCCTAGAGTCAACACAATTTAGTATTGGAACCTGTGACCAGTGTCACAGTTACTACTGGAAATAAAAGGGCTGAAAGAGTCATGCAAGCATTTTAGTGAGTTATTTGTATATGTTCTTACAATCTGGAGAATTACAATATGATTGTCAATGCCGCCTTAAGCCCTCCAAATTCCCAGACTAATGCTTTGTATCATGCTCTTTTTGCATCAGGAATACAGACTTTGAAGCCCTACACTTATAAAATTCCATTTAGCTGTCATAATGTATCTGGTAGCCATCTGCAGGAGAATATTAAGGGTTCAGTGTGCACATGTATGTATGTGTCTGTGTGTGCTCTCTTTTCAGAAGGGATCAGCAGCACAGTCCCCTGCTATTCTGTGAGTGGTACGTATCATAGACCACCGTCATTTATTGTATCTCAAATTGTTACTGGCATTAATAACTGTGGAACTATGCCTGTGTTTGTTGTGTCAGCCAAACATATTCCTGCTATTAACTTTTGGATAACAGCAGCAGCTTGTCTCATGAAAAATAATAACTTTAAAACAAAGAACTCCAAATAATTTGATTCCACAGAGAAGCCAATAACAGACAAGCAGGAGATCCTCTCTAAGTCCCCACATTTCCTGCAGCAGTAGTTTTGAATGACTTTATTAGCTATTTCTCTGTAGCAGTGTGGCAGACATAAAAATTACTATAAAGATGTTTCCCCCTTTATTCCTAAGGTGTCTGGGGATCTGAACAATGCTTTTGAAATGGTTGATTATAACATTCTGTTGGATAAATTAACCTCCTAGTGTGTGATGCTTCAACTGAGAAATGTACCACAATATATGCAAATGTAATAAGCTAAAAGGGCTGGGCATTTTTTTTCTTTGTTTTGTTTTGGTTTGGTTTTGGTGGAGGAGGATGATTTTCCATTCCTTTCAGCAAGTTATGAGAAATAGGAAACAATCACATATTCAGCCCAATAGGAGATTCTTTTTTTTTTGCATATTGCAATGCCAGATTTAAGTGCACAGTTGCAAAATGGTATCTTGGCTTATAAGGCACACCAATTTGATTGTGTGGATTATAAAGTCATTTATTTATGCACCCATTTGTATACAGTCTTCATCACTACAGCATCTGGGAGTCTGACATTACTTAAAAAACACAATTAAATTTGAATACCTCATACTGGAACCTTATTATAAACTTGTTATTTCCCTTTCCTTAATTTCATCCCATTACTCCTAATTATAGTTTTCTATCATAAACAGTTCTTCAATTATTCCCCCCCCCCTCCCCGGGGAACTTACAACCAGAGATGAACCTTTCTTTCTTCCTTCTGCTCCTATTTCAGTCTGCTGAACAGTAGCAATGGGTCCCTGGCATCCCATACTACTTCGTATTTCTAGAACTTTCCTGTAAGAGGGACTCCTTAAAGTTAAAGGTCTTGCCCAGATGAATGTAATTTATCTGTAACTAAATGCAGGGTAAAAAAAACAAAGAAGGGTGGCAGTTAGCTTGGGTTTTAATTTTTGCTAGAGTCCAAGAAAAGTTGTTCATTGTCTCTAAGACCCTACTTCCTCATGTGTAAAATATGCATTAAAAATCTGTTCTACCCATTTCTCAGGGGTGTTTTGAGTTAAAAACCTGGAAGTGTGTTTTTAAATCATGGAGGCTTGTTCAAATGCTACAAAGTCGTACTACATAGCTAATGTTTGTCAAACTCTTTCTATGTGCCAGGCACTACGATAAAATATATACGTGCATTCCTTCATTTTATCTTCCCAACAATCCTTGAGGTGGATATTATTTTAATCTCCATTCACAGATGAGGGAAATTGGCACACAGAAGTAAAATAATCTGTTCAAGGTAAAAAACAAAGAAGCAAAAAGCAGGAAGTAGCAGGGCTGAAATTTATTTATTTATTTATTTATTTTTTTGAATTTTCTGTGGTTTCCCACTGAAAAATAGATTTTTTTTTAATTTTTATTTTGTCAATATACAATGTAGTTGATTAAATATAGGTCCATCTGACTCTGTAAACTAAATCTTAATAGCAGAATTGGAAAGTGGATTGAAGGTATGCGCCCTCTGTATCTATGAGCTAGAACCTCATGGGAGACTAAAAAGTAGTCAGGGTAAGAAAATCATTTGCACTTAAGTAATAAGAAATGCTAGGTTGAACTGAGC
>NW_007731046.1:107912-109257 GCF_000696425.1 Galeopterus variegatus | reverse complement strand
TTTTTTTTGAATTTTCTGTGGTTTCCCACTGAAAAATAGATTTTTTTTTAATTTTTATTTTGTCAATATACAATGTAGTTGATTAAATATAGGTCCATCTGACTCTGTAAACTAAATCTTAATAGCAGAATTGGAAAGTGGATTGAAGGTATGCGCCCTCTGTATCTATGAGCTAGAACCTCATGGGAGACTAAAAAGTAGTCAGGGTAAGAAAATCATTTGCACTTAAGTAATAAGAAATGCTAGGTTGAACTGAGCCTTCAAGTGTAGGTTGGGTTTGGAAACATGGGATTGGTATAAATCAGAGGAGCAGGGCTTCAACTCTGGGCAACAGTCAAGGATATGTAAGTGACTCAGTTTTGCTGAAATATAGGCTGTGCAAAGGAGTTAACTGAGAAGTAAGGCAAGGTGGGTTTATTGCAGAAAGCTTTGAATGACAAGTTAGGGATTCTGGGTTTTCTTTGGTGGAATAAACCATGAATCCATTTTAGAATTAATCTTCCAAAAATTAATATGAAAAGAAGAGGTGGAGGTAGAAAAGAGAATAAAAGTTAAGGGGAGAAGAAGAGTAAGAGTGAGAAAATGAGGAAGAAGAAAAGGAAGGGAAAGAGAAAGCTGGAGGAGGAGGATGAAACAAAAACAACCCAAACAAAACCTGGCATGCATAGCATTTGTTCTGATAGCACACACCCCACTCCCACCTGCAGCACACACACTCACACACACAGGCGCAGGTAAACCCAAGCCTAAACACCTAAGCCTAAACCCAAGTTAGGTGGCACTTTAGTTTGAAAAACGTTATTACTTGGGCATGTTTATTAGGTAACGGCAGTTCCTGAAATCTTGGTTAGAGTACATAAATGGCTCTATATAATGAATTGCTAGGAGTTTTAAGTTTGTCTTTTATGAGCAAAGAAAAAAGTGATGTTTCTGGGCATTCAGAGAAGAGAGGATTTGGAGATGAGTTTCCTGAGAGAAGGTGAAGGTCTCAACAACATAGTGAGAAGCTACAGAGAGTAAGAACTGGCAAACTTTGACTTCATATAGGTCTGATGTTCACTGTTCAGCTGTCTTCTGGTTGATTTTGTAATTCTACTTTGTTTTCTTCACTCTTCAATTAAACTGTGCTTTGACTACTTAGGTGACTAATATTGAAAAAATACAGTCTGGGAGAGGGGTAATATACTCAAGTCTAGGGGCAAAGCAGAGCAGGGATGAAGGAGCTCTCAATTGTGGCAGGGTGTGGGCAGGGTCATTCTGAAAGACATAAAAAAACGAGCTGTGTGGGAGATTGAATATGTCCCCCCCAAGCTCACTGAAGCTTGAATTGTGTCCCCCAAGTTTT
>NW_007731046.1:106343-107901 GCF_000696425.1 Galeopterus variegatus | reverse complement strand
GAGAGGGGTAATATACTCAAGTCTAGGGGCAAAGCAGAGCAGGGATGAAGGAGCTCTCAATCGTGGCAGGGTGTGGGCAGGGTCATTCTGAAAGACATAAAAAAACGAGCTGTGTGGGAGATTGAATATGTCCCCCCCAAGCTCACTGAAGCTTGAATTGTGTCCCCCAAGTTTTTTGTATTAGAAACTTGACCCCCCACTGTGACTGTTAAGAGGGTGGGAAATTCTATTATGGTAATTAAAAGTTGGGGCCTTGGAGAGATGATTGGATTGTAGGACCCTGCAGTAGTGAATGGATTAAAAGTGATGGTCAGGGGTGTGGTTTGGATGGCTTTAAAAGGAGAGTGAATGAGCAGGTTAGTCTTTCTCTGCTCCACAATTTTCCAAATGTGACATCCTGCTGTCACTGAAGCCACCACCAAAGAAAGGCTTCACCAGATGTGTTCCTTGGACTTTGAGCTTTCCAGCCTCAGAAACTGTAAGCAATAAATTTCCTTTTCTTATAAATCACCGAGTTTCATGTATTTTGTTTTAAGCAACAAAAATGCACTAATACAAGCTCGAAGCTGGAACAATGCTTGGGGCAGTAAACAAACTGCACTCTCCTCCACACTGGGAATTCTCAAAAACATGGCAAGGCATTAGACTTCTCACATTTTATGTGATTGGTATCTGGAGTTCTTTTACTTAGATACTAAAGCAAGGTGGTCTCAGAATGCTGGAGGATTCAGGGTTCGCTGTTGCATGAACAATGCAAATAACACTGATGAATGTCTACAGTCTTCCCTGTTCTTTTTTGTATTATTCATTTACTCTTCTGGAAATAGGAATTTAAATAGCTTCCTTCAGCATCAAGGTGTCCTAACTGTCGACTCTTGACTATTGATGGAAGCACTTCTCTCTCTCAAATTGTCATCAGTGTCTCCTTCTGTACCAAAGGGTAGGTTAGGTCCTCACTTACTGGCTAAAGGCCAGAAGCTTTCTGTTTCCATTTATTATTAGAAGTTTTTCTGACCAAAAACTATTCAAAATTTTTTATCTTGTGTTGATTTCACATGCTAATTGGACAATTTTTATTGGAGATTTACTCTCCGGTGAGGATAATTCTATAGCCCTAACAATTGTGCTATTTTCATGAGCTGGAGACATACTTATGGTTTGGATACATTGATGTAAAATACTATTTGAACCGCAGAGCATAGAAGAAAATTCTTCCCTTTTCCTGGCTTGTCTTAGGCACCAACTAAAAGATGCCACAATAGAGATGTTTATCATAGATAGCAAAGTTCTAATTGCACACAAAACACAATATTTACATGTTGATTTACACCTTTTTAATGTCCTGTAGCTAGTCTTCACATCCTTGTAAAAATCTAATTATTTGGTAAGTGCAGGGCTTAAATAGTGACTGAGATTCATGAAAAACATTCATTTTCAGGAATGTTTTTATCCTTGAAGTTTTCTGAAGATAAATCATCTGACCTCCGGCTCACAGATAAGATTAGTCCAAGAGAAGTATGACTCTGAAGTAGTGCACCTACAGCAAGTGCTGATCACA
>NW_007731046.1:105673-106143 GCF_000696425.1 Galeopterus variegatus | reverse complement strand
AAGATTAGTCCAAGAGAAGTATGACTCTGAAGTAGTGCACCTACAGCAAGTGCTGATCACAAGGGTAATTTGAGCTCACCGTTGAGGGACCCAAGATTATATGTGTTAAGGGTTTGCTCAAAGCGGTAGAGTGGCCAACATATCAAGAGGAAGAATCTTTATCTCCTAACTCCCACGCTAGTGATGCTTCCACTAAAAAATTCTACATCTTTAATATGCCGTTAGACTCAGCCAGAATGCCTGAATATTAAGCATCTTTTTCTGTGTTAATTAGATCAACCTCTTTCCCTCAACTGTTCCCTTAAGTGGGTGGGTTTTTTGTCTTTCATCTCTGCCAATATTAATTTACCAAAGTAGTATATTTTTGTACTTGTAAGTTACTTTCCTGTTCAAGCTCTTCCGATGGGCAACCAATATCTAGAGAGTAGAGTTTACTCATTTTACTCTGGTATTCAGAATTTCCTATCATT
>NW_007731046.1:89641-104820 GCF_000696425.1 Galeopterus variegatus | reverse complement strand
CCGCACCTCGCTCAGCCAGTGAGCGGGAACCGGTCTGTATGTGGGATCCGAACCCTTGGCAAGAGCGCCGCCGCGCTTCCCAAGCGGCGCACTATAGCAGTGCGCCACCGGGCCGGCCCTTTCTTTCCTCTTAATTACTCAGGATTGTCTTTCCTAAGTACCTGGGAGCCACCTCTTTGAAATGTAATCATACAGGAAGTTAGTGCCTTTATAGCCCAGTTTCTGTAGAGGGTAGGAGCTTAACTTCATGGAGGACCTTTTTTTTAATAGTTAAGAGACATGCACTGCTAGAGAAGTTAAGGAAGTGGTCCAAGGTTGCTCAGCCTGTCCCACCTCTCTGCAGTGTGGTCAGGATCTGCACTGCCCCACCACACACATTGCCTGTTTTCGCATTTAAGCCTCTGCTTATCATTCACCACTCACCCAAATGGTCCCTCTTTATTGTCTATCCAAATCTTTCTTTCAAGGCCTGTATTCGTTTCCTATTGCTACTGTAGCAAAGTACCACACACTTGGTGGCTTAAAACAACATAAATTTATCATTTTACCTTTCCGGAAGTCAGAAGTCTCAAACTGGGTTTTATAAGGAGAGAGGCAAGGTATCAGCAGGGCCATTTTCCTTCTAGAAGCTCTAGGGGAGAAGAGTGCCTTGCCTTTTCCAGCTTTCAGTTTCCTGCATTTATTGGCTTGTGGCCTCACTCTGGCTCTGCTTTCATCCTCACATCTCCTCTGACTCTCAGTCACCTGCCTCTCTCTCTCTATTATAAAGACCATTGTTAGGATATTGGATCCACCTGGATAATCCAGGATAATCCATCTTCAGATCTTTAAAAACAACTGCAAAATTCATTTTGCCATATAAAGTAATATATTCACAGGTTCCAGGGATCAGGACATGGACATCTTTGTGGGACCATAATTCCATTTACAACAAAGACCAATTACAATGTCATTACCACTCTCAGAATTTTCTAAAAGGCTCAACTTCTGGGCTATTCCATCCTACACATCATTGCTTATATCTTCTTAGCCTTGAAAAATTTTCCTTCCACTCATTATATGATTTTAAAAATTGGTTCCATTTGTTATGGGCTCAGATTGTCTCAACTGTAACCTTAGAGATTACCAAGTCCAGGGATGACTTCATCTCAAATGTCACATCCATGCAGCTTACAAGAGCAGTTCAAGATACTGTGTCAGGAAGGATTTTGAGATTCTTTCTAGTTTCAAAACAAACAGGGCTATTATTAATTAGATTGTTTGACATGGAAAGATACTTGAAACAATTTTAATTTTTAAATTTATTGAGAGTTGATTTGTGACCTAACATGTAGTCTGTCCTGGAGAATTTTCCATGAGCTGATGAGAAGAATGTATATTGTGCAGTTGTTGGGTGAAATATTGTATAGATATCTGCCAGGTCCAATTGGTCTAATGTGTAATTTAAATCTTGTTTCTCTGTTGATTTGTTGCCTAGATGATCTGTCCAATGTTGAGAGAAGAGTGTTCATATCACCAACTATTATCATATTGGTCCTATCTCTTTCTTTAGGTCTAATAGTGTTTGCTTTATATATATGGGTGCTCTGGTGTTGGGTGTGTATATATTTATGATTGCTATGTCTTCATGCTGGATAGATCCCTTTATAACTATATACTGGCTTTCTCTGTCTCTTTTTATGTTTTTTGGTTTAAAGTCTATTTTATGTGATATATGAATAGCTACTTCTGCTCATTTTTGTTCTCCATTTGCCTGTTAAATTTGTTTCCATCCTTTCACTTTTAGTCTGTATGTGTCTACTGGTGAGGTGAATCTTCTGAAGACAATATATAGTTGGGTCTAGTTCTTTAATCCAGTCATTCTGTGTCTTTTGAGTAGGGAATTTAATCCACTCACATTTAGGGTTGTTGTTGAAAGGTATTGTCTTACTCCTGGAATTCTATCAATTTTTGTTTGGATGATTTAAATTTCTTTGTTCCTTTCTTCCCCTTCTGTTATTTGTCTTCGATGTTTGTTGGTTTTATGAGATGGTAGGATACAGTTTCTTTCACAGCCACATTTTTGTTCCACCAGTGGGATCTGTTCTTTCTTGAGTATTTATGGTAATGATTATTGTTTTTTGGATTTCAGATGCAGTACCCCTTTGAGTATTTCCTGCATGGCTGGTTATGTGGTGGTAAGCTCCTAACATTTTTGTTTGTCTGGGGAATACATTATTTTTCCTTCATTTCTGAAGGATAGCCTTGATGGGTATAGTATTCTTGGATGACAGTATTTTTTTTTTCTTTCAGTATTTTGACTATATCACCCCATTCTCTTTTGGACTATAGAGTTTCTGTTGCAATATCTGCTGTTAGTCTGATAAGTACTCCTTTATAGGTGACTTGATGGTTTTCTCTTGCTGTTTTTAAGATTCTCTCTTTGTCTTGGAGTTTTCCCAGTTGACTGTCATGTGTCTTGGAGAGGACTTTTTGTATTGAATTTGTTTGCGGATCTTTCATAGTCCCCTGGATCTGAATATCTGTATCTCTCCCTATACCTGGAAAATTTTCCATTATTATTTTATTGAATAACTTTTCAATAACTTTTCCTTTACCCTCCCCTTTATGGAACACCCATGATGTGAATGTTTGTACACTTAAGGTTTTCTGCTAGTTATCTGAGATTAAACTAGATCAATAAGAAGTGAAACTCTAGAAATTATACAAATACATGGAATTAAACAACATGCTCCTGAATGACCTATGGGTCCAAGGAGAAATTAAACAGGAAATCAAAAAATTGCTTGAAACTAATGAAAATAAAGATACACCATACCAAAACCTGTGTGATACTGCAAAAGTAGTACTAACAGGGAACTCTATTGCAGTAAAGACTTACATCAAAAGAATAGAAAAATTTCAAATAAACAACCTTACTCTGTACTTCCAAAATATCAGTGAAACACAAAGTTGGTTTCTGGAGAAGATAAGCAAAACAGAGAAACCATTAGCTATGTTAACAGCAACAACACTACCACTACCATCAACAACAACAACAAAAGACCCAAAATAACAAAAATCAGAAACGAAATTGGAGATATCACAATGAATTTCAAAAATATACAAAGAATTATTAGGGACTATTATAAACAACTATACACCAACAAATATGAAATTTGAAAAGGTGGAGGAAATGGATAAATTTCTGGACACATAAAAATTACCAAGACTGAACCAAGAAGAAATAGAAAACCTGAACTGAACAATAACAATGAGATTAAAACAGTATTCAAAATCTCCTACATGGCTTCACTGCTGATATCTACCAAACCTTTAAAGAGGAATTAATTCCAATTTGCTTCAAACTATCCCAAATAATTGAAAAAGGGGCCATTTTCCCAAATTCATTCTATGAAGCCAGCATCACCGTGATAACAAAACCAGACAAAGATACAACAAAAAAAGAAAACTAAGGCCAATATCTTTGATGAACATAGATGCAAAAGTCCTCAACAAAATATTGGCAATTAGAATACAGCAACACATCAAAAAACTTACATACCATGATCAAGTGGGATTCATCCCAGGGATGCAAAGATGGTTCAACATACAAAATCAATAAACGTGATACACCACATCAATAAAATTAAGGACAAAACCATATGATTATCTCAATAGATACAGAAAAAGCATTAGACAGAATTCAACATCCCTTCATGATAAAGACTGTCAGCAAATTAGGTATAGAAGGAAAGTATCTCAATACAAAAAACCTAATATGACAAACCTACCACAAATATCAACCAGAAAGGGGTAAAGATGAAAGCTTTTCCCTTAAGACCATGAACAAGACAAGGATACTTACTCTCCCCACTCCTATTTAATATGATATTGGAAGTACTAGCTAAAGTGATCAGGCAATAGGAAGAAATAAAGGGCACACAGATTGAAAAAGATGAAGTCAAACTGTCCTTGTTTGCAGATGACATGACCCTACATATAAAAAATCCTAAAGACTATAAAAACCCGCAAGAATTGATAAACAATTTCAGTAAAGTTGCATGATACAAAAACAACATGCAGAAGTCAGTAGTGTTTTTATACTCCAACAACGAACTAGCAGAAAAATAAATCAAGAACACTAGTGCATTTATAATCGTCACCAAAATAATAAAATACCTAGGAATAAAGTTAACCAAGGAGGGAAAAGATCTCTACAGCAAGAACTACAAATCACTGCTGAAAGAAATTAAAGAGGACACAAAAAGATGCAAAGATATTCCATGCTCTTGGATTGGAAGAATTAACATTGTGAAAATGTCCATATTACCAAAAGTTATCTATAGATTCAATGCAATCCCCATCAAAATATCAATGACATTCTTCACAGAAACAGAAAAATCAATCCTATTGTTCATATTAAATGACAAAAGACCCTGAATAGCAGAAGCAATCCTGAGCAAAAAAATAAATAAATAAAGCTGGAGGCATAGCACTACTTGACTTTAAATTATACTAGAAAACTATAGTAACTAAAACAGTATGGTACTGGCATAGAAACAGATGCTCATACCAATGGAAGAGAATAGAGAACCCAGAAGTTAACCTGCATACTTACAGCCAACTGATTACTTGATCACTGACAAAGGGAACAAGAACATACATTGGGGAAAAGACTGCCTTTTCAATAAATGTGCTGGGAAAATGGGACAGAGAATAACAAATGATTACAAGGATGCAGAGGAAGAGGAACCCTTCTACAGTATTGGTAGGACTGTAAATTAGTGTGGCCATTGTACAGAACAGGATGGAGTGTCCTCAAACAACTATAGATAGAACTGTCATAAGATCCAGCAATCCCACCACTGGGTATATAGCCAAAGGATGAGAAATCATCATGTCAGAGGGATACCTGCACTCACATGTTTATTGTAGCTTTATTTACAAAAGCCAAGCATTGGAACCAACCTAAATGTCTATTGACATAAATTAGTGTGGCCATTGTACAGAACAGGATGGAGTGTCCTCAAACAACTATAGACAGAACTGTCATAAGATCCAGCAATCCCACCACTGGGTATATAGCCAAAGGATGAGAAATCATCATGTCAGAGGGATACCTGCACTCACATGTTTATTGTAGCTTTATTTACAAAAGCCAAGCATTGGAACCAACCTAAATGTCTATTGACAGATGACTGGATAAGGAAAATATGGTATATATACACAATGGAAGGCTACTGTGCCATAAAAAAGAATAAAATTCTGCCATTGGAAGTAACATGGATGAAATTAGAGAAAATTATGTTAAGTGAAATAAGCCAGACACAGAAAGAAAAATACCACAAGTCCTCACTCATAAGTGGAGGCTAAAAAACTGAACAAATAAATAAAAAAAGAAAGAAAGAAAGATACAACAATCACAATAATTTGTTGAACTTTCAAATGGAGGGAACAGAACTGAGGCTACCAGAGATGGAAAATTGTGAGGTGAGGGGGTTAGGGAGAAGTTGTTAAAAGGCCACAAAAATTATGACATTGTGTGATGTTGAATATACTAATTATCCTGATTTGAGCATCATATATTGCACACAGGTATTGATATTCAATGTTGTTCCCCACAGGTACATACAATCAGTTATGTTTCATTAATTAAAAAATAAAAAAAAAATGTTTGCCCTGAATATAAGAAGTGAAGATAGCAGCCCGGGAGCCACATTCTGGCCATTTTTGTTCTTCTTTCCTCTCTCTCCTATTTTAAAAATGAGAAAAGGTGGTTGGACAAAGGCCACTAGCTTTTGACAGATGGCCTACTATGTATCTGGCACTGTTCTGATATATTAACTAATTTAGCTTCTTTGATCCTCATAATGACTGTATAAATAGATGTCAAAGTGGAAACTAGGGTTCTGAGAGATTAAGGAATGTGTTCAAGTGTCAAATGGAAGAACTTAGGATAAAAATACAAATCTACCTAGTTACAAATCCAATTCTGTTCACTAGAATAAACCAAGGGATTAGATGACTTAAATTAGGCCAAATAAAATCAGGAACAGAACTTGGATTAGTAACTACACTTCCCCCATAAAAATAACACATAGGTGGGCATATAGTCAACATGCTGATTCCTTAAAACTTGGACTTTTACAAGAAATTCAAGGTGTGGAATTGCTACAACCAAAGTTCACTTACTCACAGTGAAGAGTTTTTTGTGTTTATCTGACTACTTTCAATAATCATAGGGCATTATTTATTTTCTGTAAGTGAAAAACTGGCTCATTTTTTGGCTTTCTTTCTTTTGCTTATACCAGGGCCTTTGCCTTTGGTTTTCTTCAATATTTTCCTGTAAATAAGACCTTCTTGCCTCCTCTGTCAACCTGAATTGATTAACATACTTTAGGAATGTGGGTTCTGCCAGAAATTTCAGGGACCAGCTATTTCTTCTCTCTGCTTAAAAGCCTCTGTGCTAAGGAAACCTTTTCCTTGAACCAAGAACTCTTTCCTCACATACCACTTGTTGATGAAACTGCCAGCAATCAGGTCAAAACTGATTTCCGAGCAATGGATCATGTCAGTGTCCTGCTTAAGATCTTCAATTGCTCCCCATCTCTTTCCCTGAAAAAGCCATGTTCCTTTTCTCGGCCACAAAGCCTTCCTCATTTTGAAGGCTGTTGCATGACTAACCTCATCTCCTACTGCTCTCCCTTTTCCTTCCTCCCACTCCTCCTCAGCCCCGTCAGCTCTGTCTGCCTGCCTGGAAGCTTCTTTGCCACTCTCAATCTTCTTGTCCGGCTCCCAGGTTTTGTCAAGCCCCGAATTCTGTCCCTTAGGTTGGACTCCCTTCAACAATGTCACACAGCTCTTGAGTGATTTTTTTTTAAAATGCAAATCTGACCATGTCATTTACCTGTTCAAAATCCCCAGTGGCTCCCTTTCATGCAGATCAATGCTTTTGAAAGCTGACTGATACCCAGTTTGTGTAAATGAAGACCCAAGTCTCACTGCCCATTCATTCCATCTCCCAGCCAAGATTCTAATAATTCAAAAGATCTGAGTGAGGCCAATAATAATAATTTCCAAATTCTCCTGGGTCATGCTAAGGATCAGTCAGGCTTGCTAGGTATGCCCAATCTCTTACGAGCTCACATACAGGCCCTCTGGTTTGTCCTCATCTAGATTCACACTTCACCACAATCTACGCTAAACTTGCCCTCCATCTCCACCACAGCACCCAACCCCCAGGTCTGCATGATTTTGTGTGGGTTCCTGCACATAGCATGCTCTTTGACACCTCCACACTTTTAAACATGGCATTCTATTCTCTCAAAAAGAAAAAGCTATTTGTGAAAGTAGCCTTCCAAATCCAGCTCAGCCATTAGGTTCTTCATGAATTCTCTATCATGTCCTCAGACTGAGTTAACCACTTTCTCCTCTCTATCACTTCTAATCACTGTATTATGATTATTATTTCACATGCAGTGCTCCATTTATAAAATAGACAACATGTTTATTTTATGCATTAAATAAAATTTTTATGTCTCATTCAAACTTGGCATTGTACTGGAGATACAATTCCTGTTACTTTAATAGCTTACAAAGTGTTTTTACTCTCACAGTATTACATATGATCCTTGTAACAGCTCTATCAAGTAGGTAAGTCAAACATCACCCTTTCTTTAGATATGATGTAAATGAGATTCACAGAAAAGCTTGCCCCATATCA
The DNA here is from genome assembly GCF_000696425.1 of Galeopterus variegatus. NCBI lineage: Eukaryota > Metazoa > Chordata > Mammalia > Dermoptera > Cynocephalidae > Galeopterus > Galeopterus variegatus. The sequence goes on along the minus strand of NW_007731046.1, from coordinate 97,115 downwards.
CACAGAAAAATGATGTGAGCTCAGCTCTCTCACCCCAATGATGTACCACATATTATATATGATATACAATATGTGGCGGATTGAATTATGCCCCCCAAAACTCACTGGAGCTTGAATTGTGTCCCCTGAGTTTTATGCATTAGAAAATTAGCCCCCATTGTGACTGTTAAGAGGGTGGGAAATCCTGTTATCCTATTATAGTAATTGAAAGATGGAGACTTGAAGAGGTAATTGGATTGTAGGACCATGCAGTAGTGAATGGATTAAAAATGGTAATTAGGGGCATGGTTCTGAGGGCTTTAAAAGAAAAGGAGAGTCTGTCTTGCTCTCTCTGCTTCCACCATCTTGCAATGTGAGACCCTTGGGTTGTTGTCACCACAATCAGATGGACTTTGGACTTCCCAGCCTCAGAAACTGTAAGCAATAAATGTCGTTAGGGGCATGGTTCTGAGGGCTTTAAAAGAAAAGGAGAGTCTGTCTTGCTCTCTCTGCTTCCACCATCTTGCAATGTGAGACCCTTGGGTTGCTGTCACCACAATCAGATGGACTTTGGACTTCCCAGCCTCAGAAACTGTAAGCAATAAATGTCATTTTCTTCATAAATCACCCAGTTCCAAGCATTTTGTTATAACACAAAACAGACCAATACAACATATAACATCTCAAGATGTATGTATATCTTGTACTTACTGTATAATGTCTCAGAATAAGAGAGGGGTCATATAGTGAATACTATAAATAAACATTAAATGTTTATTAAGAAATATAATGAACTAACCCATAAGAAGCCATACTTCTATTTTTATTAATCATTTTGTCCATTAAAAAGAAAACACCAAACTGATCTGTTAGAAACTACACTATGAAAACAAGCTTATAAACTTTCCAATCTCCAACTATTGACTCTTTCTCATTTTTATCCTGAGGATGATTAGAATGTCCTAATTTCTATTTTGGTAAGTAGGTTTTCAGCAGGGTTCCCCTGAGGCCTAGCAAACTCAGACAAATACAAGAGCAGCTGCATTCGGAAAAGTGTTGGACACCAAGGAATTGATCTAAATTCCTTCTTCATAGCCTTTCTTCAGCTTATTCAACAACTTTTAAAGACCTAATTTATTAATAAAATGTCATAATTTCATTTTATTTATTCTGACAGACACTTTCAAAATCAGAAATAAGTGAGGTCAGGTAAAATTTTTTAGAGTGTGATAAGAATTCCATTTGGTATCACTTTTTTATTTCAAATCTAAATATACAGACTTTCACTTTCAGAAGAGTATAGCTACTGGTATTACAGTGAAAGACTATGTGGGGCCCAGGGACATAAGAAATTAATTTTAGGAATTGATAACATTCATAAGTGTGGAGAAAGAAAACCTACTCTTTATAAAGATACTTTTCTATTAATCCATAATATACAATCCCATAAAGTCCTAGAATTTATTATAAAAGGATGTGTGCTGAGCAGGGGCATTAATTGAAACCCTTTATATTACATATATATCATTTTGGATTTTTTTGTCTGCATCAATAAAAATGTTATTTTAACAAGGTAGGAAACAATAAAAAAAAAGTATTATCTCAGTAACTGCATTACCAGAGTTAGTGTGGCTTCCAAAACAGTGCTCAACAGGAGAGAAATAATATAGTTATTTCTATATGTTTATCCTCCCATCTTTGGGAGGTTGCTTTCTCAGTCTGTGTAGCAAGAGGCTGAAACTCTGATAAAAGTATACTGAGAGAAGACAACATCCAATTTAGCTCAAGAACAGAGCTCTAGGTCTGGTCCCCACAGGAAGTTCCTCCAACTTGGTAACTAACCACAGGACAGCACATTAATTCCTGGGCAGAGTCTAAGTGGTGGTAGCTATTAATCCACCATAGAACAGAAAAAAAACAAAAACAAAACAAAACAAAACAAAACATACCAGAGGCAAAGATCTGATAACCACTTATAAATCCTAGAAGAGGTAGCAGTCTCCTCAAATGCCCAGTCATCAGTGCAAAGACATAAAGATTAAGAAAGAATAGAAAAATATGTCACCAGTAAATTAAACAAACCAATCACTAGCAATGCATGCAGAGGAACAGATCTACGAAGTGTCTGACAGAGAATTCAAAACAATCCCCTTAAAGATGTTCAAGGAGTCACAAGAAAATACAGATAGAAAATTAAATGATATCTGGAAAAGAATTTAGGAGCAGAACAAGAAACTTCACAAAGGAATATAATAAATTTAGAAAACCAAAAAGAAATTCTAGAAATAAAAAATACATTATCTGAGTTGAAAAACTTGATAGCTCAGACTTAATCGGGCAGAGGAAAGAATTAGGGAGCTCAAAGATAAGACATGCAAAATTATCCAAGCAGACGAGCAAAAAGAAAAAAACAAGAAGAAATGATACAGAAATACAGCAAAGATGGGACTCCCTCAAGTGAAATGATGAGTGACAAGACTGAAGCAGTAATAAAAATTCTTCCAACAAAGAAAACCCCAGGACCAGATGGCTTCACTGCTGAATTCTACCAAACATTTAAAGAAGAACTAATACCAATACTTCTCAAACTCTTCCAAAAATTTAAAGAGGAGGGAATTCTTCAAAACTCATCCTACGAGGTCACCATTACCCTTATACCAAAACCAGGAAAAGAAAAACAAAAACCAAAAAACTACAGACCAATGTCCCTAATGAGCACAGACATGAAGATCCTCAACAAAATACTAGCAATCAGAATCCAACAACACATTAAAAAGATCATTCACCATGATCAAGTGGGATTCATTCATCTTTGGGATGCAAGGATGCTTCAACGTACGGAAACCTATAAACATGATATATCACATCAAAAGAATGAGGAAAAAAATGTGGTCATTTCAACAGATGCAGAAAAAGCACTCGACAAAATACAATACCTCTTCATGATAAAAACACTCAACAGTTTAGGTATAGAAGGAATGTACCTCAACACAATAAAGGACATATATGACGAACCCACAGCTAATATCATACTGAATGGACAAAAATTGGAGACTTTTCCTTTAAGATCTGGAACAAGACAAACATGCTCACTTTCTCCACTTTTATTCAACATAGTGTTGGAAGTTCTAGTTAGTGCAATAAGGCAAGTGAAAGCAATAAGGGGCATTCAAATTGGAAAGGAGGAAGTCAAACTATACCTATTTGCAAATGACATGATTATATACAAAGAAAACTCTAAAAACTCCACCAGAAAATTACTAGAACAAAAAAATGAATTCAGTATAGTGGTGGGATACAAAATCAACAAACACAAATCAATGGCCTTTCTATACACCAATAACAAGATGCCAAAGAAGAAATCAAGAAAGTAAACCCATTTACAATAGCTACACCCAAAAATGAAATACCTAGGAGTTAATTTAACTAAGGAGATGAAATGCCTCTATGATAAAAACTATAAAATATTGATGAAAAGAACTGAAGAGGACACAAATAAGTGGAACACTATCCCATGTTAAGGGGATGGAAGAATTAAAATCATCAAAATGCCCATATTACACAAAGCAGTCTACACATTCAGTATGATCCTTATCAAAATGCCAATGACATTCTTCACAGAAATAGAAAAAAATGATCTTAAAATTTGTATGGAACCACAAAATACCCAGTATAGTTAAAGCAATTTTGAACAAAAAGACCAAGATTGTAGGCATCACACTCTTTGACTTCAACGTATACTATAAAGCTATAGTAACCAAACAGTGTGGTACTGGCATTAAAAAACAGACAAGTTGACCAATGGGTTAGAATAGAGAGCCCTGAAATAAATCCAAAAATTTACTGCCAATGGATTTTTGGCAAAGATGGCAAAAATATACCATGAGGAAAAGAAAGCTTTTTCTTTTTTTTTTTTTTTGTCCTTTTTGAGACCAGCTGCACCACGCTCAGCCAGTGAGCGCACCGGCCCTCCCTATATAGGATCTGAACCTGCGGCAGGAGCACTGCTGTGCTCCCAGCACTGCACCTTCCCGAGTGCGCCACGGGCTCGGCCCAAAAGAAAGCTTTTTCAACAAGGGTGCTGGAAAATCTTAATATCTACATGCAGAAGATTGAAACTGGACTCCTATCTCTCACACAAAAATCAACTCAAAGTTGATCAAAGACCTAAATTTGAGACCTGAAACTATGAAAGAAGAAAACATAAGGAGAACGCTACACAACACGGGAGTGGGTAGTGCTATTTGTGAGAAACTACAAAGGCACAGGCAACTAAAACAAAAATGGGAACATATCAAACTAAAAAACTTCTACACAGCAAGGGACACTGTCAACCAAGTGAAGATACAACCTACAGAATGGGAGAAAGTGTTTGCAAAGTACAGATCAGACAAGAGGCTAATATCCAGAATATATAAGGAACTTAAAGAATTAACAGCAAAAATCAAATTACCCAATTAAAAACAAAGTAAGGGACCTGAATAGAAATTTCTCAAAAGAAGATATACGAATAGCCAATAAGTATATGAAAAAATGCTCAACGTCACTAATCATCAGGGAAATGCGAATCAAAACCACATTGAGATATCATCTCCTTCCAGTTAGAATAACTATTATCAATAAAACAAAATATAACAAATGCCAGAGTGGATATGGAGAAAAAGGTATTCTCCTACATTACTTGTGGGAATGTAAATTGGTACAACCACCGTGGAAAACAGTATGGAGTTTCCTCAAAGAACTAAAAATAGATCTTCCTTGCAACCAACTATCCCACTACTGAGTGTATACCCAAAAGAAATGAAATAAATATATCAAAAAGACACCTGCACTCTCATGTTCACAAATGTCCATCGACAAATGGATTAAAAAAACTGTGGTATACATATGCAATGGAATACTACTCAGCTATTAAAAAAAATGATATCATAACATTTGCAGCAACATGGGTGGAACTGGGAACCATCATGTTAAGTGAAGTAAGTCAGGTACAAAAAGACAAATACTGCATGATCTCACTCATATGAGGAATCTGAAAAAAAAAAGTGGTTCTCATAGAAATAGACAGTAGAATAATGTTTACCAGAGGCCAGGGGTGAAGGGGAGGAGAAAAAATGGTGGACTAATGGGTACAAAACTATGTTATCTACCCTAAGTGCATCACTGTGCAGTATATACATGTATTGCTTGTATTCTAAAATTCATACAGAAATGCAAAGGATATAGAAAAGTAAAACAACCTAAAAAAAAAGTGAAAGAACTTATACTACCAGACTTTAAAAATCTTACTATAAATTTACTTTAATCAAGGTAGTGTGATATTGGCATTAAGACATTTTGAACAATGGAACAGAATGAAAAAGACCCATGTGTGTGTGTGTGTGTGTGTGTGGTCAAGTGGTCAAGTGGGTTTTGATGAAGTCATGAAAGAAATTCTGTGGGAAAAGATAATGTTTTTACCAAATTGTACTGAAAAATTTGGGAAACTGTATATAAAAAAAATACATTCTATGCCTCACACAATATGCAAAAATTACTAACAGATAGATCATAAACCTAAATATAAAACCTAAAACTCATTTTGTACTTCTAGAAAAAGCATAAGAGAAAATTTTTGTGACATTGTGTTAGGCAAAATTTTCTTAGATATGACACCAAAAGTATGATATATAAAAGAATAAATTTATAAATTAGACTTTAAAAATTAATAAACTTGTCTTCAAAAGTCTTAAAATAAAAAGGCAAGCCACAAATTAGAAGAAAATATTTACAAATCTGATAAAAGATTAACTTTCAAAATTTAATATAAACCCATTAAAAGTAGACAAAAGGTCAGAACCGATACTTCATCATTGAAGATGTATGGAAGAGCACATAAAAAGATACTAAACTTTACTAACTACTAGGGAAATACAAGTTAAAGCCACACTGAGTTATTGCTATATATTTGTTAGAATGGTTAAAATTAAAGACTGACTAGACCAAGCACATGTTAGGATGTAAAGCATGCAGCACTATGCTGAGGTAAACTATTGTATCTTTAATTTAAAGTTGTGACATTTCACTGCAAGAATATGGAAATACAATAATTTTTTATATTGATCTAGTATCCTATAGCTTTACTAAGTTTACTTATAATTTCTAGCATTTTTTTTTTTTTGTAGATCCCTTAAGATTATCTACATATGCCTTCTATTTTGGAAAGGATTTTTTTTGTTGTTGTTGTTTGTCTTTTTTCCGTGTCCGGCAACGGATCGCAACCCTCAGTGTTGCCCCCGTACCGGACCGGGGACCGGCAACGGGATTGCAAACCTCGGTGTTGCTCCCGTGCCTCGCTCAGCCAGTGAGCGGGAACCGGTCTGTATGTGGGATCCGAACCCTCGGGTGGGAGCGCCGCCGCGCTTCCCAAGCGGCGCACTATCCAGTGCGCCACCGGGCTGGCCCTTGGAAAGGATTTTCAGGCTGTATTTACACTTACCTTTAAAGAGTGCTATGCCTCACTAGTGATATCTGTCAGAGAAATATAAGGGGGCAGTGGTAGCAAACACATACCTATTTTATTACTCATTTAGCCTAATTCCCCCTTTATATAAATAAGAAAATTAGGCCTCAGAAAAGTGAAGTAATGTGCCCAAGTGTGGTAGGATTAAATTAAAGCTCATGAATCCTTACTCCACTTAATTTTTTGTTTTGTTTTGTTTTTGTTTCCTAAAAAATTATTTCTTTGTTTAATTTTGATTATACATATTTATGGGGTACAGAGTTGACTATCAGTATTCTTGTACAGTATGTGCTGATCAAGCCAATATTATTAGCACATTCATCATTATAAATCAAAATTACTCTTTGTGTCCCTTACCCGATTGTTATGCTTCCCATTATCTTCTCATCAAAATCCAGCTGAAATTCCATACTTTTCAGAAATCATTCAACCCTAGTCTTCCCAGATAGAATCTCTTTCTTCATTTCTTATAGATAAATGGTCCTTAGATAATATCTGTATTAGGACATATATCTTAGTATCTCTTCCCTATTATTACAAGGCAATTCTCTTAGATGGAAATTGTATTTACAAAATACATTATAAGTAACTTCTAAACTTAAAGTGATATTCCTCATAGAGGCAACCAGGTTAAACAAACAAACCAACAAGAGATTAAAAAGTATTGATCATATGCTGTCTTAAAATGTGTTTATTAATTTTCATGTCTTATCTCCATGGTCTTTACAATCTCCACTCCTTTGTACTAATTGAAATTCTTTAATATAGTGGGAGTCCAGTGAATACAAACATACTCTTAATCTTCAGACTGTAAATTCTTTATAAACCAAAGGATTGAACCTCTAATGTTAGAAAACTCACACTGAAATAGGCTAGTGAGAGATGTGGCTTCCCAATGACACTAATAATAAAATTTTTTTGAGAGCCATCTGTTTCATCTACTCAAGAATCTTCCTCATTTGGATCTTCTCTGCAAGTGTGTTCTACTATGGG
>NW_007731046.1:79166-89407 GCF_000696425.1 Galeopterus variegatus | reverse complement strand
GTTAAACAAACAAACCAACAAGAGATTAAAAAGTATTGATCATATGCTGTCTTAAAATGTGTTTATTAATTTTCATGTCTTATCTCCATGGTCTTTACAATCTCCACTCCTTTGTACTAATTGAAATTCTTTAATATAGTGGGAGTCCAGTGAATACAAACATACTCTTAATCTTCAGACTGTAAATTCTTTATAAACCAAAGGATTGAACCTCTAATGTTAGAAAACTCACACTGAAATAGGCTAGTGAGAGATGTGGCTTCCCAATGACACTAATAATAAAATTTTTTTGAGAGCCATCTGTTTCATCTACTCAAGAATCTTCCTCATTTGGATCTTCTCTGCAAGTGTGTTCTACTATGGGCTAGAGTTCTTATGACTTAATGGAGATTAAATAGTAATTTATAATAATAATGATAATGAAATAACAATAATAATAAGGTATTTATTTAAAGTTACAGGAATCATATATACTATCTGCAGGACTAGTAAAACTATTTATTTCGTTGGCCTATATGGTCAATTCTATTCATTTACTTAAAGAACTTTTAAATGTATAAGCCAAAATGTATATAATCACAAACACTTAAAGTACAAAAGAGAGCATGAAAGAACCCCTGGTTTATTGTGTGAACAAAAAGAATTTCCAAAACTAACTAAAGACTACACTTTGTTCTTCAAGACTACATATGCATAAGGAAGTAGAATAACCATTTAGGCAAATGACAAAGTATACTCCTAGGGTATTCCTGAATACCAGTGGGTGGTGAGCTAATTTTTATGGCAGTGTATCTGTACATTTATTTTTACCAAAGCCAGGAGCTGACTTTTGTCATTGTTCACACAACACTGCCAAAGAAAATCCAGCTGAAGAGTCCTAGTGAAAACAATTGCGTAAGGGTATAGATCATCACTTTATCAGATTTGGCCACCTTCTTCCCTGTCCAGTAACTCTACTTGTGGCAGCCATCACACATAAAACACATGAAAATCAATTTCTCTACAGCTTAGTTTTGTAGAAGAAAGATGATCCAACAAATCTGAAGTCAATTCTTCAGGCTCAGTGACTTAAATATCTATGACCTGGGCAAATTATTTTACCTCTTTATTTGTGAAGTGTGGATGATAATACCTGTTTTACATGTATTGTGAGATTTACAAACAATACAGATAAAAATCCCTAAAATCAGTCAACAAAAGTAACAATAGTAGTATATGTTTTTTGTGTATATGAGAACTGATGAAATGTTTTAAAAATAACCTGGAGAATCAGCATTTCATTTTCAGTGTTATTTTGCTCTCCTTTTCAAGCCCTCAAATGCAATAGCATTTGCTGTTATTGGCCTTTGAATGGATGAGCGGTATATGGTGTTGGTTTATTGCCATGTTTGTGAGTTTTCAGTTAAGAGTAAATTTACTCCTTTATAATACATGTGCCAATGTACAAGGTCAATGACCACATTACAAACTCCCCATGTGAAAGCTATTGAACTGTAATATCTATCACTAACTACAGTAGAAAATGATTTGACCTTTCCTTGAATAGTAGTTACTGGATCAAATTATTTTTCAGCTTGAAAATAATTGCAGACCTCAGATGCCCACTTAAGCCACTGACTCCTNATTATTTTTCAGCTTGAAAATAATTGCAGACCTCAGATGCCCACTTAAGCCACTGACTCCTGAATTCACACCAATCCTTCATGCTCCTATTGCCACTACCGGTAATCTTAAGGAGCGGTGCATGAAATGTACAAAAGGAGCATGTGGTGCAGTGATGACAGAAGGTTTTGGATTCAGATTACCTAAATTTAAACTCTGGTCCTTTTCTGTCTTATTAATTATATGGTCTCTGTCAAATTACTTCCTTATATCTTAGTACTGATGTAAAGTTTAACCAAAATAATATATTTTAAAAACACTGTTGTTCAGTTTCAGCCCCAACATGTAAAATCTTGGTAGTCATCACTCCAAATCTTTGCAACAAGAAAAAGTTGGATAAACTAAAAAATCAATGAATTTTCTTGTACCCATTAGAGAACTTAGGTTTCTGACAAACATCCACCTCAAAGAATTATTTTTCAGCTTGAAAATAATTGCAGACCTCAGATGCCCACTTAAGCCACTGACTCCTCAATTCACACCAATCCTTCATGCTCCTATTGCCACTACTGGTAATCTTAAGGAGCGGTGCATGAAATGTGCAAAAGGAGCATGTGGTGCTGTGATGACAGAAGGTTTTGGATTCAGATTACCTAAATTTAAACTCTGGTCCTTTTCTGTCTTATTAATTATATGGTCTCTGTCAAATTACTTCCTTGTATCTTAGTACTGATGTAAAGTTTAAACAAAATAATATATTTTAAAAACACTGTTGTTCAGTTTCAGCCCCAACATGTAAAATCTTGGAAGTCATCACTCCAAATCTTTGCAACAAGAAAAAGTTGGATAAACTGAAAAATCAATGAATTTTCTTGTACACCTTAGAGAACTTAGGTTTCTGACAAACATTCACCTCAAAATCTGGAATGACAGGTACACCTAGAAAGACACAGCTGAGATCTGCTTACCTGGAGCAGAACCTGCAGGAGCCATAAAAAGCAGGAACACTGAAATAGTAATTTTGATTAATTGCTGGAGGTTGAGTGCAGACTACCCTGAGAGTGAGAATGTTCTGGTGGCTGAAGTCTTAGGGCCACCCTCACAATTTTGTAGGCTTTACCACTATATCATAGGCTTTATCAGATCCATTAGGTTCTCATAAGGAATATCTGAGAATGCAAGAGGGATCCCCAAGTGGTCTGTCAGGAAGAAAGGAATAGTATTCATTGCAAAATATACCTAGATGATTTTTATAGCAAAGACTTATTCTCCAAGAGCAAGGACTTTGCCAGAGCCTTAGTCTCCCTCCAGGTTTCCTGTTTCAACTAAATGGGGAAAATACATTTTGAACAGGGGGTGGGCTTCAGGGAAATAGGTTGATAATACTGTAGCCAAGAAAGGAAGGAGGGGGCAGTGGAAAAAAGCTATACCACTGGAGAAACGCTTGTGAGGATCACACTGCCAAGACACAGGTCCACAAAAAAACAGATTTAAGTGGAAGACTGTAGAAATTTCCCTCTTCCCCATACCTTAGCACCATACCAAGAAATCTCCAGTAAAACAACAGTGGATTATAGCTGAAAAAGCTGCATGGCATACAATATACCTGAGGAGGAATACTTAGGGAAGCACAAAATCAGGAAGGGAGACAAAAACAAGGGTACTAAAAGACCTTGAAGCCTCTGGCACCTATAGCTACAGGAAACATTAAATACAGCCTGATGTCTAGCCAGGTTAACATAAATCCTGAAACTTGAAACTTATTTGCCTCAGTTTCTATTTCCCAACACAGCATGTCTGACTTTTCACTAAAAATTACAAGGGATGCCAAAGAGCAAGAAAAAAAACAACAACAACACACAAAATAGTCTGGAGAGACAAAGCATCAATAGTAACAAACTCAGATATGACACAGATGTTGGAATTATTAGATGGTAATTTTAAATAACTGAGCAATATGGTAAGCACTCAAATGGAAAAAGTAAGCAACATGTAAGAATAAGTGAATATAAGGAGAGAGATAAAAGCTCTAAGAAAAAATCAGTAGGAAATGCTAGAAATCAAAACCACTGTAACAGAAATGAAGAATGTCTTTGACGGGCTCATTAGTAGACTGGGCGAAGCCTACAAGGAATTGATGATGATAAAGATAGGTTGATGAAAACTTTTCAAACTGAAATGCAAAGAGAAAAACATAAAAGTGAAAACAGAACAGAACATCCAATAACTGTGGAACAATATCAAAGGTGTAGTATACATTTAACTGGAATTCTGGTAGACAAAAGAGAAAATTTGATGTAATAATGGATGAGAATGTTAGAAAATTAATGACGGACACCAAACTACAGATCCAGGAATTTCAGAGAACACAAGCAAGATAAATACCAAAACACACACATACACTCATTCTCTCTCTCTCTGTCTCTCTCTCTCTGTCTCTCTCTCTCTCTGTCTCTCTCTCTCTCTCACACACACACACACACACACACACACACACACACACACACACACCTGTAGGCATATCATATTCAAGTGATTAAAAAAAAAAAAAAAGAAAGCAGGGAAGAGGAATCTTACCTATAAGGGAACAAGGATAAGAATTACAATAAGGTTTTCATCAGAAACGTGATCAAATGAAGAGTATGGTGAAATATTTTAAATGCTGAAAGAAAAAGAATCCCCATTCAATCTATATTCAGTGAAATTGTCCTTCAAAAGTTAGATAAATACTTTCTCAGAGGAAAAACTGAAGGAATACATCACCAGCAAATCTAACCTGCAAGAAATGTTTAAAAAGTTTTTGACCAATATCTATTATGAGCATAAATGCAAAAATCTTCAACAAAATATTAGCAGATCAAATCCAACAATGTATAATTATACACCACAAAGAGTGGGGTTTATCCTAAGTATTGTAAGGCTGATTCAATATTCAAAAGTCAACTAATGTAATCTGTCAACTCAGGCTAAAAGAAGAATCATATGATCATATCAATAGGTGCAGAAAAAGCACTAGACAAACTTCAACTTACATTCATGATTAAAATTCTCAGCAAATAAAGAATAGAAGGGAACTTTTTCAGCTTGATAAAGAACACCTGAAAAAATCTACAAATATTGCACTTCATGGAGAGGAACTTGAAGCTTTTCCCCAGGTATCAAGAAAAAGATGAAAACATCCTGTCTCAACATTCCTATTCAACATCATACAGTAAGATAAGAAAAGAATAGAAAAGAAAAGAGAAGGTATATAAATTGGAAAGGAAGAAATAGAACTTTTTTCACAGATGACAAAATTGTTTATGTAGAAAATCCTACAGATTTAACAACAACAAAAAACTCTGGGACTACTAAGTGACTACAAAATTCTGATTTAAAAAATCAAAGAAGATATAAATAAATGGAGAAATAGTCCATGTGCATAGGTAAGAGGACTCAATATTGTTAAGATGTCACTTCTTCCTAACTTGATCTATAGAGTGAATGCAATCCCAATCAAAATCCCAGAAAGATATTTTGTGAATGAGGTAAGAGGACTCAATATTGTTAAGATGTCACTTCTTCCTAACTTGATCTATAGAGTGAATACAATCCCAAATCAAAATCCCAGAAAGTTATTTTGTGAATATTGAAAAGATTTCTAAAGCTGTTTTATTTATAATCTCCAAATCTTGGTAGCAAACAAGATGTTTTTCAATAGGTGAATGAATATATAAACAGTGGTATATATACATGATGGAATATTTTATTCAGCAATAAAAAGAAATTAAGTATCAACCCACAAGAAAAACATGGAGGAATATTAACTGCATATTGCTAAGCAAAAGAAACCAGTCTGAAAAGGATACACTGTGTATAATTCCATCTATATGACATTCTGGAAAAGGCAAAAGTATAAAGAAAATTAAAAGAACAGTGAGGTGCAGGGGAAGGGAGGGAAGGATAAAGAGGTGGGGAGCACAAGGGATTTTTAGAACAGCAAAACTATTCTGCATGATACTGTAATAATGAATTCATGACATTATACATTTGGCCAAACCCATAGAACTAAATGATGGAAAGAGTGAACCTTAATGTGAACTGTGAATTTTAGTTAACAATTTTAGTTAATGCATTGATATTGATTCATTAATTGTGACAAATGTACCATACTAACCTGTTAATAACAGGGGAAACTGGGTGTGGGGTATATGGGAACTCTCTGTACAATCTTTACAACTTTTCTGTAATTCTAAAACTATTTTAAATTACAATGTTTATTTTAAAACTACCTGGCATATAGTAGGTTTTCCAAAACTACTTCACTTTTAAAATATTGACTAAATCATACATAGCCTAAATTCAATTCAGTCCACATGCTGTTGTTGCATGGGATGATTGTGGAAGATACTTTCCTAGTAAATTAAATATAAATTTAATAAAGTGCAATCATATAATATAAAGAGATAACAGATTAAAAGTTTAATAATGGACAGTTAAGTGAAGCTCTATTGAGTACAATTTAATGTTTCTTATGATTCAGATGGCTCTTGGGAATCTTTGAAAGTCTCTAAGTCATCATTATGAACATTAATTATTTTTGTAAGAGTGACAAAAAGAATCTCACTATTAGAGACCTCTTATTATGGGAATGCCAATTTTAATTTGTTTAGGAATATGGATTCATCAAGAGCATTCTATTTTTTTAATACTATACACATAAAAAAATCAATTGGCATAAGAAAATAAAAGTGGCTCCTCGAACACTCTAGTTTAGGAAGTTAACTCTATTAGTATTTTTCTATATTAGTTAGTTGCCTACACTAAAAGAGCTGAACAAAGGATTTAAGAACCAGCGACAGTCAGAAATAATAGGAAAAACCATTCTTTCTATCTTGAATAAACAAGGACACTGCTTGCAGATTTTGCCTGAGTCTGTGTTGAAACATGCTAAGTCATCGGGATGTTCTTTGCATTGCAAATAACATAGCAGGATTTCTTTGAATAGCTCAATGGGTGGGGTGAGAAAGCTCTTTGAAGTCTAGTTCCCTAGGATGTCTTGCTGCTCTGTGTGATAACCCAACAAGTAAACACTGTCATAATGTAGGAACTCATATTTTTCCAAAAAGGGTTTTCTTTTTTTCTTTTTTTTTTTTCTTTCTGAATGTTGCTAGAGCACAAAAAAGAACGTGGAGGTGGGGCACAAAATAAACTGGATAAGTATGAGGAATTAAGGTCATGTGAAAGCTAAGAGGATTATATCTGCTGCCATCTTTGAGACCTCCAAAATCCAGACAAGTTTTCTTTGTGAGTTTGGAAGTGAGATTTTAGTTGAGAAAAAAACTGTCATAGAAGTTTGCAAGTCTGGGAATGGCAGACTCTAATTCAGAAGAGGAAACTAGCAATATCTGAGATTGGGCTGATTTAATGGGACCTTTGTCAATGACAAGGAAACTTAATCCAGTTTATCAAGCCAAGCTTAGTGTATTAGACCAAATACACTGATCCTATAAAATGATGCTAAGCTTTTCTTGTCTGGATCAAAAAAAACCCAGGGATTTGATTAAATGGTAACAGATTATATCATATCTTTAAGCCAGATGTATTTAGTCCTTTAAAATGCCCATTTAAGTGTGAAGGAATCAGAGGAAGTAGTCAGAGAATGAGTCTCTTTTAAAACCTCTAGTTAGAGGACAGCTGTGTTTCTTCCAATTGAAAAAACGAAAAAGAAAGAAAAGAAACAAATATCATCTCCTCCTTCAGCTATGCAGAAAATCTGTAATAGTTAATGTTCTTCTTTGCTCTAGATTATGCCCATCCTTATCCTTAGCCATCAGGAACAAGAAAATAACTCGCAGACATTTTTATGGGAGATCATTTCACCATAAAATGTATTTGAACACACAATTAAAAATATAAAGTCTTTTTAGCTCAAAGGCAGATAAGCTACTAGCCATAAAACCAATGCTCTATGAACCCACAGACACAAAAAATAATTACTTCCTAGTCACTAAGCCAATATTTAAAACTATTAATAGATCTTTCTTAGCCTCCCTTGCCATTATAGATAAGGTCTTTCTTCATCCAACTTAATGTTGCAAAACCTAGTTAAATCAACAAATTACTGAGACCTTTTTCTTACTGCTCTAGTTAAGGGTTTGACACTCTTTATATTTTAAGCCTATTTGCATTAAAATGCAAAAGAAAAAAAAATCTTACCATACTCTTACGATCAGTTTTTGCTTATCTTTTTCCAAATTTACTTGGATACGAGCCTAAAAAGCTCTTAAAATTCATTATCAATAGATATATTTGGCAGCCACTTTTTTCCCTGTATACTATATAACAGGCCACCTGATTGTATTTTAATTTGTCTTAGGGCTTTTCCATTGTGGATTATCTGTGCTAAGGGACGGGAAATAATATAGTGTAAAGAGTACAGAATTTGGAGTATGAGGAATTTGAATTTAAATACTGGCACTGACACTTCTTAGCTGTTAGATTTTGGTAAGGGATTTAACTAGAGTTTCTTCATCTATAAAGTGGTGATAATGTTGATGATGTCTGTACCTCCTCTATAGGGTAAATATGAGGATAATCTGAGTTTATGTGCATATCACATTAACACAATGCCTTATAGCATATGTACCGTGTGACAGTTGTTAGCTCGCAGTTGGCAGGAATGATATTCAAAGTATTTAAAATTGGTATGACACAGACACATGTCATCAGTATGAACCTTAAGCAACTGGGACAAGCTACTCTAGTAGCTTATAAAGGCTGAATATCAGTCCCAAGAATTAGGAAGTAGAAGGGAATACAATTGCAAAAGACAGTTGAGAGAGATTTGATGAAGTTCTCATTAGGCCCAGGAAAGTGCTTGCGGTTACCTCTCCACATTCATCACCACAAGCCAAAGTGCAGAAACCTGCAGTCTAGGGAGCAGCCTCTACCCACAGTTCCTGCTCAGTCCAAACATGAATTTTACTTGAAACCAGGGTAGACAGAGGCACCTCCCATTTGAGAACAGAAGTCATATCTGAGATTTATGAAATATACTAACATAAAATGAACCCCTGTTATGTATTTATGGACTTTTTATCATTGAATTTAAGGATAACTCAGAAATGTGAAGATTATTTACCAATTTTATACATAAGGAAATTGAGGCTCAAAAAGATAAAGTAATTCCCCAAGGTCACATAGCTGAAGAACTGGATTTCAAAACCGGGTATATCAGACACCAAAACCTGTGCCCTTTCTGCTACACTGTGATTATTGACAATCTGTGTATAAATTCCGGATTCTGAGATGGTACCTTCATTCTCCTGGTCCAGGGAATTTCAAAATTGTGTTGCTTGAAGCACTAGCATTTCTCTGTGAATGATTAAAGTTTTGCTAAAAAGATATAGTGAAGCTGAGAGAACAGAGCTTGTCTCTCCCAGAATATGGCCCTCTCTTCAGTCAGAACCTTCAACTCTTTATTATATTATGACTTCAAGTTAAATTTACTTTAAATAAAAAGATTTCATTTCTTAAAAAAAGAATGCTGAAAAGTGACTGTTCTAATCCAAACTCTATTCCTTATTTCTGCTTGTATCCAAATAGAGCCTCAACCTACTTTGTACACTCAGGCTTTTCAGCTCGTCATAGCTCAGATCTCTGGTTACCAATTGGCTGACTCTTGTGCTGGAATGTGTACTTGGATTTGAGTTCTGAAAACTCGCTTCAACTTTCTTACTGAGATTCAGAACCTCATTTGCCACCATTTTGTGTATAATTCTAATAAAATACTCTAAATCTGGTATTGTTCTCAGGACGTCATGTGACTTTGGGTTTATTTTCTCAATTTCTATAGTCTTGGACTTAATCATTAGCTATAATACTCATTGGCTAAGACCTTGACTCTGCCTTTAGCTTTCTTGGCTTACCACTATCAAAGCCAGTTCATATTTTATGATTTCAAGACAGATCTGGAGGTCAACATGTCCAATATTTAAAAATA
The DNA here is from genome assembly GCF_000696425.1 of Galeopterus variegatus. Taxonomy (NCBI): domain Eukaryota; kingdom Metazoa; phylum Chordata; class Mammalia; order Dermoptera; family Cynocephalidae; genus Galeopterus; species Galeopterus variegatus. The sequence goes on along the minus strand of NW_007731046.1, from coordinate 79,821 downwards.
GCTCCATTAGGCCAAGAAGCCCCCCCCCCCCAATATGTTGAAGTCCTATCTTCAGTACTTGTGAATGTGACCTTATTTGATCATAATTAAAATATAAGTTAAGTTCAGGTCATACTAGAGTAGGGTAGATCTTTAATGCAATATGACTGGTTTTCTTATAAGAAGGGGAGCAGAGACACACAGACAAAATGGGAAGAACACCATGTGATGACAGGTGCAGAGACTGGAGTGATGTATCTGCAAACCACGGAACACTAAGGATCACTGCAATACCAGATAGTAAGAGAAAGGCACGTAACTAAATTTTCCTTAGAGCCTTCAGAGAGAACACGACTTTACCAACACCTTGATGATGGAATTCTAGCCTCCAGAACTATGAGATAATAAATTTCTGTTGTTTCAAGCAAAATATATACATGATTATGGAAAGGATACGCATTAAAACCTTTTCCTTTCACTGCACATTGATGAGACAGGATTTCTGTGATCTATGTAAAATTTGGTCAAAAAGAACAATTTTGAAAAGAGCTTGATAAAGTCTCTTGTAACTTCTCTGGACATCAGATATATAAAAACAATTTACAAATTTCAATGAAAAAACACTGACTTGTATTCTTTTGTTGTTGTTATTGTTGTTACCCAAGGATTTTTAGGT